>NW_024505008.1:3605663-3856790 GCF_017590055.1 Onychostruthus taczanowskii
CCCCCCATGAGAGATGTTCCTACCACCAGCAGTCTCAAGTGTGTAAGTGTCACCATTGACAAAAATGTCTCCTACCAGGCCATCTATGTCTTTAAAGTGGCTGGCATCTCACTAGCTGCACGTTGCGCCACCATTTTGGAGCTGCTGATATGTGGTTGCAAATTAAGCAGTGTGATGAAAGGCTACGAGTTTTCTGGGCATGGCAACATGAGTGCTAAAACTGAAATTAAGCCATATAGGGGTGCCATACTGAACTGCTTTCATGTAATCAAAACATCGTGTACTTCACTGTATGTAGGATTTTAAATATTGCAGCACTGCCCACACCTCTGAGTCACGTTAGCTCTAAATTCTGTAGCAAATTCAAATGAATTAAGCTTTCTAAGATTTTCAGTACCTGAAAAATGACAATGAGTGAAAGAATTAAGCAATCAAAACTAGTAAGGATACAAAAGAGGAGTTGCTAGGGGTGAAGATTCAGAAACGTCATCACAGATTGAGGAAAAAGTTGATCATTGTTTTATCTAAAATGAGGTAAAAATGTTTGAGATTTGAAAGTGAAATGACTGATGCCTTCAGTTCCAGCATAAACCTGTATTATATATCCAGCCATCTTTCAGTGGCTGCTTAGGAATATGTAGAACAATCCTATATTTTGGGATATTATTTTCTCACTTTGTCTACAATCTCATGTCTTGTATGTATCATATGGGTAGAAACACCATTCTATTACTGGTGACTAAATAAATACATTAGAGTCACAGTATAAACATACACATTTGTTGATATTAAGGAACACAATAGTAGATGGAATCTGCTCAATCACCAGTCCCAGTTCTCTCTTGTCATAAGTAAACAAACCATATAATCACTTTCATCAATTGATCTAGCTACAGCAGGCACTAATTAAATTTTCAGTTCTTATTATATTCAGCATCAGTGAAGAAGAATGTAGGTGGATACTTCAGATAAAATTGTTAATCTTGACATTTAAATAGTCATCATTAAGTTACAGAGTTAGTAGCCTATTCATAGGAGCAAACTCAGGTTCTCTTTACACAGTTGTTGGTAGTGAAGGTAATTTCTTCTCTTTACTTTCTGTTTGAGTTTGAAAGGATCTCCTTTTAGTCATAAATGCTAGAAACACAGATATTTAAAAATGAAATTTTACTTCTTTATCATTGTTGGCAGGTAAGTGGTTTAAATAACCAGTGCTTGCTACACATGCTTCATTTGCAATCATTCAGTAAAACAACCTGTGCCTGTAGAATTTTAGTCATGAGGCAAAACAACTGTTTAGAAATTGGCACATGGAAAATGAAAGTAAGAAAGGAAGAAGCCTCAGTGATTAGAAACAATTGCTTTATCACTTGTTCTTTTTAGTGACAGACTAATATTGGTCTTTATTTGCACATTTTTCCTTGATACATATAAGAGATTTTCTACCCCTGTTCTTATTTACATTTGAACTCAAATTATTAGTTATTTGAATTGTTGATGTTTAACGGTAAATATATTTTTAAAGGGTTAAATTAAGGTCACTGGTAAGTAATCTGAATAAATAACCTCTAGTTATAGATTAAATTACTTAGAGACTATGAAGTCCATTGCCGTGTTGAGAGATACATTAATACATTGTAGCTCTAGGGACACCTTCACATTGCAGTTGGAAGTTTCTGCAGCATAATATAGAGATTAGCAAGTTTTGAAATTACCTTGAGGTAATACTAGAGGTCTAATTGCAGTAATACTGTGCAGGCTAATTTACCTTACTTTCACTTGCTAGGAGAATTTCTCTTGCTACACACTTGCTAGGAGAAAACTTTGGCTTCCCATTTGTCCAGCAATGTGGAGAAATGAATTAAATAACCAGATGCATTTCATACTTATTTTTATTAAGAAAAAAATTTGTAGGCCTACTGAAAATTAATTTGTTTCACCCCATGAGCACTCCAGGGTATTGCTGAATTACTCCTCACCGCTTCCAAACCTCAGAACTTAGTTGACAAGCTTACACACGTCACATTAACTAGCCTGTGAGATGCCTGCTTCAAGGATTAATGAACAATGCAAATCAGTTTTCTATAGGATGTCCATCATTAAAATCCAGAATTCTACAATAGAATACTGCATTATTGTTACAATTCTGGCCCCATATTATAGACTTGCAAGTAAGTGTCATCTCCCTATGGATTCTACAAGTGGCAGGATCGTATAAAATACTTACTAAAAATTAAATTAATGATTGCTGTAGAGGCTTTAGTAGCATAAATGAAATTGTTATATCATTAGTTTCTTATCAGCTCTTTTCTAAAATTTAATAAAACTTGTCTTATTTGTCCATATACAACTTATCTAATATGAAACTAATTTAATTTCATATCCTATGTTTAACTGTAGCTGCTTTAAAACCAGTAGAGAATGTCCCTAAGGTTATTTGAAAAAAGTCCAGTCAACAAAAGCTCAGCATATTTTTACAGGGCTGTCAGATAAATCTCTCTATGGAAGTTGCCATGCTCAAGAAATTCAATAGAGCACAGCTTGGTAGCGTACACCACATGGAGTCTTCCCAAGGATTAAGCCCATGTTTTGTTAAAATGTAAAGTTAGTTTTAGAAAATATGTGAAAAGTGATTATTTGGAAAACATAGTACAAGATCTACTTGGTCTACAAGTAGATTTGGTTTCTTTAAAGTAAGTGTCTTATATTGCTCATACATGAACAGAGGATCATGAGAAACATTAAAATAAATCAGTATTTTGTGAGCATTGTTGCATTTATTTTAATGCCTTTAAATGTGCATTTTAATATGGAGCTCACACACTGCTGTTTTATGTTACGTTTTTAAACACAAACCCAAAGGTACGCCTTAACACTGTACTCACATACTGTATATAGAGGGCAAACTGTGCAATTGCAAAGTCAGACAACTCTGTATGCAAGTTGATCACAAACAATCCCAACATTTACACCCTCATGCAAAGCCTTATGTATATTGCAGATATGCCCTCGCGACACAAGGAATTTTTTTTTGCTGTTTGTACAAGCAGATGCTTAGTCATATTCGGACCTGTCCCAGTCACATAGAATTGATAGTACTGGCTTGTCTGCGGACAGAAAGCTATGAGAACACACTGATTTCTAAATGCCTTAGTGTACACCATACTTGCTGTACAGATCACCTACAGGCAATGTATACAGTGTAAAAGTGCACATCATTTGCAGTGTAACAACCACGCTTTTGAAGAATGGGGTTTTTAAAATTTAAATTACCTGTAGCAGTAGTACTACTTTGTAGAATGATGTTTCAACAATACAGACCTGGGCTAAAAGAGACCAGATTGCTGACTAATTTCCTTGTCTACAGTATTCATGGGACTACATTCTACATAATTCTGGTTTACTGATCATAGAGTTGAAAAAATGCTAATTTTATTAATTGCAACTGTATTGAAGTTGCTAAAAATGCAACTAAACTAATAGTTTTTGATAATATGATAATTTCAGCTAGGTTATAGCAGTATTTGGGTATTCTTTTCTGAGTTTGTATAGTCTAACACTTGAAATCTCTCCATTTCTGTGAGTCCCTTGTTGGTCAGCGAGCATTGGGAAACTTCCATGGATTACAGTTTATTGTCCAAGCTGGAGAACCTTTGCTGAGAAGAGTCCTGGCCCCAGGCATCTTGGTGCAGGGGTGGTTACTGTACATCTACAGGTTTTCAGTGGTGGGTGCTCAGGAGAAGAAAAAGTCTGGCTTGTGTTTTTCCATCCCACAGAATAAAATAAAAATAGTGGTAAACTTAAGGCCTTTAAAAACAGAATTACAAGGGACACTGATAGATCTTTGTCACTTGACACTTTTTCAGAAATGAAAGCTCAGTTGGTAGCAAAGAGGAGAAGTTTATCCTGTGTTCATCCAGCACTTTTTGCTTTCTCCTAGGAAACATGCATCTGTTCGTCCAGATTACAAATGGAATAATGACATTTTTATGTACTAGATTTCCTATCAAAAGAATACTGTAACACCTACTCTGGTGTACAATTATTTGCACTGTGGATATAAAGAGTGAAAAGGATTCTTTATATAGATGTATATATAGCTGTACATATATAGAGAGGTACATATAAATAAGTATGTAAAATATATATACACTTATTCATGTTTTCATGAAAGCAAAAGTCACTGAAAAAAAGACTACACAACAATAGGGGCCAGATTCTAAGCTGGTATGAATCATACAAGCTTGCAGATTATATGAGAGCTCTTGAAGTTACTCATGCAGAATCTAATCCATAAATTCACTTCTGTACATTCAGATAGGGAGGAGGGGATGGGAGAGCTGCAGCATTTTGTTTATAGAGACCATCCGTTTTGTCATCTCTGCCTGCAGCCCATGAGTAGTTTCAACTCTGCTCCTGTAACAGACCAAACACTACTGCCAGCATTCATTCTTTCCCTTTCAAAATTTCACAGCTTCAGAGTCACAACATGAGTTGCAACTTGTGGCAAAATTATGTTGCTGTAGTTGCATTGGAGTGGCTACCTGGAACAGAGGCTGGACAAAATTAAGAGAATAAAATCAGGTGTTTATTACAGGCCTTCAATAGGTACCCCTTGGGCAGTCACAAGCCTTTGAGAGGCTACACCCAAGGTGGGTGATGGTCACAAGTTTTTCAGACAATTATAAGTTTGGTCTATTTTCATATCAGGGGTTAATTCTCCAATTACAGTTCCAGGTAATAAAGTAATATATCCGCAGTTTGTGCCAAAGTTCCCCACATCCGAAGCCCCCTTACTGAAATTAACCTTCTTTATTACACAGGTGCTATTCTGAGTAGTTGTACATGCTAAGAAAGTTTTCCACTGAGTATTTAAATACCTGAGATCAAGACCTCAACTGCAGCACAAACGAAGATCTCATCTCTGTCTGAGAAATGCAGTTTGACAATATACAAAATTCCTCCAGGTAAATGTTTGCTAGGATCCAAAATCCCAGTCTCCAGTACTAATGGGTGGTTGTAAGAGAAAATATCTTCTTAGAAGGCTAAAAGAGTAAATATTTTTCAAGTAAGCATGTGGGGAATTAGAAAAGTGATTCTTGCCTGCTTGAGTCCAGCTCTAGCCAACAGTTTCTGTAAAAGTCAGAAGACTAGAAATTTGTAAAGTATATTTTTATGGCAGAATAAACGCTTTTTATGGATTGGAACTTCCTGCCTCTGGTGGGATGGGAACCCTGTGCTATTCTTCCTTTTCATGGTCAGAATGATTTCTGTTTTTGCAGATCATCCAAATATTTTCTGTGTCTCACTTAACATGTTTTCCAAGTCAAGTTGGCAAAAGGGTATTTTAAGCGAAGCGCAAAGCACAGTAGGAGGTACTATATAGTGCCATCTGCTGAAAAGTGAAGTGCTCACATATAAGAATAGAACTTCGTGCATTTTACATTAATGCAGAAAATAATCTAGAGTTAGTATATAGATATGTCCCATTCATCCCCATTTAGAGCCAGTATCTCAATTTACATGGTGAACGTGAACAGTCAATTCTGGAGTCAATGGCATTGTGAATGATATTGTGAATGATTCCCAAAGAAGACACTTGAACACATATGGAACATATTTGCATCACCAAGACTCTGCATAAACGGTTTCAGAGATTTTGCTCCCATTCTAAAGAGCTATCCTCATTTCAGACTGTAGAGGTTGTGGTTTGCCAATTGTTCAGTTTTCCGGTCAACGCGCCAATAATGTAGTGGGTCTAGTACTGACTAAACACCAGTGCACCTACTAGAATATATTTACTAATTTTTCTTCTGTGAGATATGAATTAGGAAAAGGAGGTTAAAGCAGGCACAAACTTTAAAGGGTACAAAGAAAACATTATTAACAGAAAAAAACAATAAGACAAAAAAATCAGAATAAACATTCAGAACACATCTCCTCACCCCAGTGACAACACACAGAGACAAAACCTGGGACTTTCAGTCAGAAATAGAATAGTCTTTCTTCAGTCTACTTAGGGTGAGGAGTCTCTCTTGCTACGCTATGGAGACTTCTCCACAAGAAATAGTTCTGCTGTGGTATTAATGTCACAGCAAATCAGCCACCTGGAAAAGGAAAATCTGTTTGCAGTGTGAAAAGTTCCTCTCATGCTTTGTAGCTTTCCCACAGCTCCCATGTCAACTTATTGAGGTGCTATTTTAAGGATGAGCTGTTCTAACATAAAACAAAAAGTTCTCTTCATCTGTCTCTGGGAACAGAGGATTTTTATTATTATCTCTGGGGCAAAGTTTCTCATCTCTCTCTGTTCAAGTTTTTCATTGGATTAAAGTAACATCTACTTGCTTCAATACTGGTGCCTTCACTCACAGTTGGGTTAGAATGCTACATCCCCCCAATGCATTTTCATGAGTTACGGGGAAAAAAAAAATTGATGTATCAATTATATCTTCTCCATAAACTTACAAAAAGAATATCAGCCCAAGACTAAGACATGTCCTCAATCCCCTCCTATCTAGAATTTTGACTCCTTCTTTACTGACCTCAGAGTCCCATGTTGTTGTCTTTAAGTGTCTTCGCCCCCTCCTTTTCCTGATTTAGGAGAGAATTGGTGTTTCTAAGTTCATTTCTTCTCAAGTCTTATCAATTGAAACAGTTTTTATAGAGTTTTGTATTGTTGAAAGGTTGACCTTGTCTAGGCTCCACAATCAAGGAATTGCTGTGTCTTTTGCTACCGACTATGTGGTTCCCACTGGCATCATGCAAGATGCGCTGGTTGCTAGTGCCACACCCCTTTTTCCTTTCATGAGGGGGCACTGGGGGAAAAGAAAATAAAATTGCTGCTGCTGCTTTTGCCCTTCAGTCAGCAGCATAGCTGGCTAAAAGTGGCTAAGTGAACAAAGTCTATTGAGTCATGTTGACGTAGACGTAGCTACATGGTGCCGCCCTGGCTGCTCCAATCTCAACTGCCCAGCCCCGGCCACGCTGCTGCTCCTGGTCTGGGATGGCAATGGTTGCACAGCTGCTCCTGGCCCTGGCCCCTCTTGGCTTTGGGGCAACTCCTGTCCCTGAGCCCTCTTGGCTTTGGGGCTGCTCCCAGCACCGGCTATGGGGCCATTCCCAGTGCTGGTCCCCAGGCTCTGCTGGAAAGGGGTCCAGTCCTGCTGAGAAGGAGGCCCAGCCACCTGCTGGGACAGGGCCCAGCAGGCTCCCCAGTGACAAGCTCAGCTGCCGGCTTACCAACCCTCCGAGGGCAGAAAATCTCAGCCCAACTGTGCAGGAGCTGTCCTGGCCACTTGCCAACCCTGCTGCGGGGACCCGGCCCAACCTTCCACACCACCCAGGCCCAGCTGCGGGGGCCTGGCCCAGCCTGGTCAAAAAGCTGGAAGTCAAGAGAGCTTTCCCTGGGCTTTCTTTGTTTTCAAATGTACTTTTCCACAGGGCCACGTTCAACTTTTTATAGTGATTTAACTGGGTGTCAATCTTTAAAGTTAGCCAACTGACTGGCTCTTCAAAACTAGCTAGTTGATTCGCTCCTGCAGATTCCCAGAGGGAACCACCCCTCCCCTCCCCCCAGTTGAAAACCAGGTTTTTGTTAACCATGACACAAACCCAGATATGATGTAAAAAGAACATAGGGAGATGTAATTTCCTGCTTAATATCACAAAAGCCATTGTGTAACCAATCACATAAAATCTGCTTCTATTTTTCTATTTTAATATAAGAGTCAAGACCCTTGAGACAGGGATTTTGTGGGCTGTTTTTGTCATTCACTTTTGTTTTTTCTTTGTTTTTGTAAAATCATTGAAAGACTAAAGCTGTCTACTTTGCTGTATTACTCAATTGACTAAAAGGAAGAGCAGTCAACATGATGTCCTAATAACTCTGCAACTTTTCATAAAACAGAAGAGGTGGAATAATAATTTGCCTTACTACGCTGCCTTTGACATAAAGGAAAAGGCTGTATTTTACGAAATAGGAAGGAAGTTTAAATTTAAAACTTTTTCAGAAAAGTCTTTTCACAAAAGCACAGGAAAGACCCTCATGTATGAATTTAAGCAAATAGTTTTATAATATAAACCCATGTTTAGACTCTAATTTTGGTGGAAAATTTGTTCTTCAATGTTTTAATTGGTTTTCTTTGAGAAGGCTTAAGCTACATCCTACAATCAATTCATCCTCAAGAAAGACTCTCCTTGTGCAGACAAACTACTAAGAGTATGAAGCAAGTCTAAGAATTTTCATTATCCTTATTTTCATTATTCTTAATTTTCATTTTTCTGCATTAGAGTTTATTTGATAATTTTCCAAAGTACAAACTTGTCAATCTATTGGATAAAACTATTCAAAAATTCATACATCTGATAACATATATCACACTGAATGGTATTTTTTGAAGTTATCCCAGATAAGTTATCTAAAAGTCATAGATAACTTATCTGGGATAACTTCAAAAGTCATAGATCTGAGACAGTATAGGCAACGGGCAAGCTTCACTTTAAGTTTACATCTTGTACTGGATTTAGAATATTTGCAATATTTGCGCTTATTTTCCATCCATTTGATTTTCTGTTATTCGCTTAATACTGACTTGTAGATAATTCCAAGAGGGGCAGTGTATCCCACTGCTAGAGTAAAAATTGAACAATAACTTAAGTATAGCTTCGTTCACAAGGATCTAATGGAGCAATTCCAATGTTCCTCTCCAGTTTATTGCTCATCCCATAGATTGTTACTGTGTGGACTGCCTTCACAGGGATGTAATTACAGTTTATATCCTTGAGGGGCCTACAGGGATGCTGAAACAAACAACTCTGAAGTGGACGAAAATCACTTGTTATCAGGAAGAGACTCCAAGACTACAGTAATAGATGCCTAAACAGGAGAAAGCCAGACCTCTGCAGTCTTTGTGCAGTGCATGGACTATCTGTCCTACGGAAAATTCTTGTTCTGTACTCTTCTTGCCCTTAAACAGTGTGTGAATCAGCACATGCACAAGACTATGGGCAAGAAAAAACCACAGCTGAAGTCCAAAGAATAAATTTATTTCATAACCTTGCCTACTGGAGGATCTTGAAACAGCGTTGGGCTGTAGAGACACGCAAAACAAGGCACCATCAGCCTCTGTCCAGTCCTAGGCAGGCCATCAGGCCTGCTGTTGACACCTATTTATCAAAGGCCCATGCATGTGTATTTTACTACCACACTGCAATTTTCCTCTGTGCTTTTCTGACCTCTCTCCCAAGAAGGAAGCTCAAGCCTTACAGTAGAAGTGTCACCGTGTCTCTGTAAACACCTATATTATCTCTACATAGAAATTCTACTTCTCAAAGCAGACAGAGGATAAACAGCAGTAGGATAATATATGATTTATTATTACCTGTTACTCTCCAGGCCTTGGCATTCTCAGCTGCAAGGTCGCTTGAGCAAACCTACCATCCTCCTTGCCATTCTTCCAGTTTCTACTCCCAACAAACATGCTCAGAATTTTGTTTTGGAAAACCTGTTTTTACTGACTGTATTTAGAGACTGGTCCAACCGTTTTTAGGTCTTGCAAGTTATTTGCATCGTGTCAGCCTGTTAGAACTGACTGGACTGATCACTATTTCCTAAAAAAAAAAAAAAAATTTTTTTTTTTAAATATAGTGAGTTATGGTACTGTTTCTCTGTCTTGCTATTTTTGTTTCTTTCCTCTACTCTTATTTTGGTTTTATATCTAATTATTTTTAATTTTTGTGAAACTTTTCTTCACTCTGCTAGGTCTGAAACTGGTGTTTATGAATCATATTTTATATCACTCTGGTCATAAAATGACCCAGAGAAAGGCCCAAAGCCAGAATCTCAAATTTTTTCATAAATGCCATCCCCTTAATCTTCCTTCTTGCTTGGGAAAAAAGAAGAACAAAACAGTTGTGCATAGCACCTCTGAAAGTAAAAAGAGATTGGGTAAGTTATTGTTGCCTTTTCCCTATAAAGATGAAGGACATACGAAAAACAGACGTAGACAGAGGCAGTGAGGGAGAGGAAAAGATGGATCAAGAGAAGAGAGTGGGAAGTCCCCATGGAGCAAGAGATCAGTCTTTGATGCAGGCTGGGGGGGAGATAGGGCACCCCACTGTGTCACCTGGCAGCAGACAATACTGAACTCTCATTAATGCCTGGTCATGCTTCTATGCAAAAGGGCAACCAGTGGTTGAAAGGCATTGTTCAAATGCCTTTCAAATGAAGCATTGTTCACTCTTCTTACACATCACACATTTTCATACATCCTAGGGGAATAAAACAGCCACAGAGCCACACCAAAAACTTAGTTGAATATACCCCACAAAACCACTTGTGAGGTGTTGTTCCATCTGCTCTGGAAAAAACTTCAGGGAGTATTCTTTCCTTCTCTCTTTCAGATTGACCATTCATCCTGGTTTAGAGCAAATTTGGGAGGAAACTTCCAAAGGGGTCCCTCTAGAAAGCAGATTCAAGCAGGCCCTACCCCTACTGTTTCAGGAAAAGATTTCCTTGGAGAAAAGTGGAAAAAACCTGTTTATTTAACAAATAAAGTATTCACAAGCATAAAAAATGAATAATAGTAAAATGTTTACTGTTCTGAAGAGAATGAAAACTCAGAAAGTCCTTTTCATGGGGTGTAGCTTGGTTCACTCAGTCTCTTATCAGTCCCTCCTGCGCTGAAAATGCTGCATCCCGGGCCCTGGTGGGCCACAGGTTTGAGCTCCCAGTGTTCTGGGTTTTCAGTCCACAGCAGGGTCAATCAGTTCCAAGAAAAAGAAAAGCCATCATCCAGGGGACTTCTCTGCCTAAGCTAGATAAAAACTAACTAAAAGCTCTGTCCCGCTGTCTGTGCTGCAGACAGCATGGTATGTAAGAGAGAATGCTGAAACTCTTATCTCTGTGCTTTTGAATACAACCACCTCAGACATTCCACTGCTTCTCCTTCTCCCCCGCTTCACTCTCAGATCTAGTTTTAAAGGTGTAAAACTTATTTCTGGGCTAAACAGATGAATAGGAATACAATTCGGCATAACAAAGTCACCCCACGACATCATTCTTTCTTCACTTATGAAAAGACAAAACCAAAAAATATTTTCAATTCAATATTGTCTTTTTGTTTTAAATTATCTTAAATTAAATCTTTACAGTACCTATACAATTTTGGTTTTGGGAAAAAAAAAAAAAAAAAAAAGAGGAAACCTACTTTGGAAAAGCTTTGAATTTTTTTAAAAAGTAATTACATTTTCAGGGACACTGCTTCTGAACAAGTAGATGGGATTCTTTGGTACATTAGTCAGTACTTTTAACAGATATTAATATTGTAAAGGGAATCATAGAAATATTACATCTGCAAAAGACCTCTAATATCATCAAGCCCAACTGTTAACCCAGCACTACTATATTCACCACTAAACTATGTCCCCAGGTGTTATATAACATAGTTCTGTGGTTTAGGAATGGTATTTTCCAATTTAGTGATCCCACTGAATCCATGCACTGCTCTCTTGCTCTCAACCTCCCCTTCTCTCTGCCCTGCTTGGGCTGGAGAGGGGAATTGGAAGCTCAGAAGGCAAAGATCATGGGTTGAGAGAAGAGCAATGTGCTGGGAACAAACAGTACAACAACAATACTGACAGAGGGTACCAGAAAGAGGTGAACTATTCACACAGAATCAGCATCACCCATCTGCTCCCTCCACCACACTACACTGACCCAGAACAAGCCCCTTCTCCCCAGAAGAGTTCCTTCCCTTGGCACTTCCAGGGAAATAACCTCTGGGTCCCCATGGCTCCTTCTGGCTATTGCACAAATTAACCCTGTGTGTTTGCGTAGTTCTATGCAAAGACATATCACATCAATTGTTTGCCTGTATTTTCATTATTCATTCTAGTTGGAAACTTACTTTTTGGCACTGGCAAAAGTGTTTCTGCTCACTAAAGTATGTAGGTAGGAGCTGGTCAGAAAGTCTAGTTGGTGGGACCCACAAATATGGACAAACCTAGTGAAAACTTCATGCAAATTCATGACTCACAGTTGGGCTGAGATCTATCTAAGGGGCATGAGTTATACCCCAGTGCATGACCTGATCAGAATGTACATTCCCAGGAGTATACTAAGGCTGCAAAACTCAGATTTGTGGCTAGCCTGTAGATTGTGAGCCCTGACATTAACTTAATGACTCAGACCTAGGCTCACTCAGGGTGGAGTAATGGTGAGCTGAAAGAAATGAAAGCCTGCTTTGCAAACTCATTATCTCCAGATGTACTAAACACAAATCTAGACAAATCTAGTACAGCTGATGAGCCAGCCCCCTGTAATTAAAGTAATTTCCATCAGATTGAAGTAGGAAGCAAAACTAATGAGGAGAAAACAAAAGAGATTGTTGAAAACAAAAGCAATGTGGTCTTAATTTACTTGTATAAGTTCCAAATTATGTGCTGTGTTGTCTGAGAAGTCAGTGTCTGACAGTTCAGAGCACTGCTGTAGTTTTGCAAGAAAGCTGCTGTTCTCTCAAATGCAGGACACCTTAAAACTGCCTATATTTTGTATTAGTGACAGGTATGCCTACAAGCTTATTGCAGTTCACTTTAGTTAGTTTTCATATTTCTCAAGCTGCAGTAGTTGGTAAAATTTTCTCAGTCAGATTCCTGTGCAAAACCTGTTGCCACACTTGGCATTAATTTTTATATGGTTAAATGTAGTCTTAACTGCTTGTAGACTGCATTTCTGTGGGCTGTGGTTTTGTAATCTTCAGAATATAACTGCCTTGTGATCTACCAAATGCATCCATGTTGGGATGATTGCCATGACCATCTAGTCTAAACCAGATAGCTCAACAGCTTATTTTTCCTTTTTAAATTTGTAATTCACTCAAAGAAATAAAGGAAATTTTCCAACATCATGAAATCTTACGGTTTTCCTGCTACCAGGTGGCAATATTAATTCAACTGTAGAATAATAATCAGATGAAAAACAACCACAAAATAGAAGCTTCAAAATAATACTCAGAACAATTCTCTAAACTTTTGATTCAGAAATCATGGAATTCATGTGAGTAAAGTAATATTTAAAATTCTTAAATCTTCTTGAATGTTTTTCTTCCAGTTTTGCCATCTCTTTTCACGCTGGAAAACATAAAATGATATTTTAAAAGATATTTTAATGCTTCTCTTTAAATTTTAGAAGGAAAAAGGCAGTTACAGAAATAAGAAAAAGGGAGAAAAATACTTTCTATGTTGTGAAATTGCATTGTTCTGTTTAATGGGAAAATTTTTTTCAGTTTTCTATAAAAATTCCTTAACTAACCAAGATATAGCATAGTTTTTTCAAGTTTGCTAGTAATATTATCACATTTAGTGGATCCATATATTTTATAGCCAAAAAAGAAAAAAAAATTGAAAAGAAAAATATTGAAAGGAAACAGAAGAAAAAAATATCAAAAATGTCTCCCTGTCTCACAAGGGTAAGAATTCTGCTGGATGCAGAGTGGCATACCTAACACATGAAACAATTAGGCATCCTTTAAGCAGTTTCTGAATTAAATAGCTGCTAATTTCTGG
Organism: Onychostruthus taczanowskii; assembly: GCF_017590055.1. Classification (NCBI taxonomy): domain Eukaryota; kingdom Metazoa; phylum Chordata; class Aves; order Passeriformes; family Passeridae; genus Onychostruthus; species Onychostruthus taczanowskii. The sequence continues at coordinate 3,619,227 of NW_024505008.1, forward strand.
TATTAATACTAATTTCAATTTAGTTGATTTTTAAAGTTTAGTGGTTTTTTTCTATGGCTTAAGTTTTGTTCGACCTTTCACTTTGAGCTATTGTGTTGCATAAGCACAGGAAATGAGAAGTTAACAACTCCCTGTGGATGAACAGAGCTTGTTCCAGTTGCTTGGAGTACTAAAATTCTTGTTTCTGTTTTGTTTCACAAGTGATGAATTTTGGGAAGCTGTATATGATGTCAAATCTTAAACAAATCTTTAAGCCATCTTTTGTCCTTATCTAGATCATTCTTCTTGTAATATGTGGCAGTCCCTCTGTTTCCAGTGTGTGGTTTTTTGTTAGCTATATTGACAAGTGCAGATGAAGAGCTGGTGCAGGCCTGTATCTTGCAAGACCTCTCACAGCACTGTGCCCAAAAGCAACACCAAGCTCACAGGTTTTTCTTGAGGCAATCAGTAAGACAGGGGTGTGCATGCACATTCCCCGAATGCCTGTAGAGGAGCTTTTGGAGAAGGCCAACTGACTGTTCTTTCTGGAGTGTGTTTTTATGTGCAGATTACATGAGAAGAAGATTACAGAAGTGAATCCCTTTATTTAGCTTGTTCCTCTCTGTGAACCTTTATCAGTGAAAAAGCTGCTGGCAGAAAAAGCAAGATAACCTGTGATTGATTTCTGAGAAGAGCTTTACACCATTTCCAGAATGTCATCTCAATCTTTGGTGGAGGAAATTTTCCATGGGCAGATGATGTATAGTAATTTTTGGAGGAAATAATAAATATCCTCTTTTACTAATGCATTCCATTTTATTAGCAAGATCAATATTGCTGTAATTTCTAGCCATTAGCATCTCATTGCTGTATAGTACATAAAAATATTTACATTAACATTGATCAAAATTGCAACAGCATATATTAAAATATGAATGACATATAATCAGAATTTTCTGTTTCTACTGCCTCCAGTTATTTGTGACCCCAGATATGAAGTTCAAGTTTACACTTAATAGCACAATTATGTAAATGTGTAATTCTAACACTGAATTACAGCTGGTAATGATCAATAATTATATTTATGTATGATGTGAAGTTAATACTGCCACCATAGATTAATGTAAACAACAAAATTATTTCTGCAGTCAAGAGCTAACAAATCTTCATAAATAAAGAGAACTAAAACAATCTCTTCAGAGCTTTAATTCCCTCAGCATTGTAAACAGATTTTTATTTCTGATTAATGTAAAAGCTCTGATTAAAGACAACACGTGTGTACAAAAATTGCACAATGGCTGTATCTGTTAGCATAGCTTGATTTTTTCTTTTTTTTAGACTCTTTGAAAACAAGTTTGTTTGACACAAACAAAAATATCTCCAAATCAATGTGGATAATAATTTTCTTGGAAAAGTTCTGGGAGAAAATAAACCCCAAAGGAAAAAGCAGATTAAAAAGAAAACTGTGGGGAACAATCAAATGCTGTAGTCCACAACTTTGGAGTTCTTCAGTGTTCTCTAACCTGTAGTATTGCTCTTTGCTGAATAGGGCAACAGGGAACTGCATAATGGGGCAGTGGGAAATTCGAAGAAACAGAAAACAAAATTACGACAGACATTCTTAAAAGTAAATCAAATCTTTAAACACCACTCAACCTAATCCAGAGACTTCAGAATAAATTTAAAGCAGACTTAAAGTTTATAAAGAGGGCAAACCAAAGGATAAATTATAAAAAGGGAGGAAAAAAGAAGTCCTGAGAAGTCTGTGTGAGGCTCTAGGCTACTTATTTCAAAAATCACTGAGATTATCTGATTTTCCATCACACTTTTAAATTCACTTAGTATTGACAGGAAAACCAGGGAAAGCCTGTGTTATGGCAACTATTTTATGAAATCTAGAGGGGCCAGCATTGAGAAGTATTCAGCAGAAAATTTTGCAAAAAATTCTTTTGTTTTATGTTCATAGTCATTTCAGTGGAGAAAAGAGGTGTTTGTCATACTAAAAACAACAAAGAAATCTGAGTAATTATCAAAGGTGAAATAATAATCAGACTTCCTTAAAGGATGATTTTTTATGGGTTTTGTACATGATACTTAGCCAGTTTATTTCAGAGTAATGACTCACTTTGAAGCCTCCTCCCAGTCCATGCTCAACTTGGAAACTAAAGGAGTCTGGGAAGGTATTTCTTTGGGGAGTTTTTCTTCACATAAAATCTTCATAAAGGTTCTTCTCATGTCAATATAAGCCATATCTGTAGCTAATTTTGTTAATTTAAAGAACCAGTAATGTTTGACATACTAATTATATGAGAGACCATCCAGATAATTCAGGTGGAATTAAAAGGAACCCATCTACAACAGAGTTTAAAGCAAAAGACCTGAAGACTCTTTTCTTTTACCTGGTCACCATAAACCCTGTAATATACCCTGAATACATCTCTGGATGTTCCTTTTCCTGTGGGATTATTCATTTTCTGGGATGGAACAAGTGGTTTGGATTTATTTAGTGCATGTTATGAAACAAAGAAGACTGGGTTAGAAAAGATGTATATTTTTAGCACAAAATCTTTTATCAGAGCATCTGAATCAAATAATTTAAAATACTTCCATTGCTGAGTAAAGAACTTTAAAAAACATTCCTCAAAATATGTGACTAGACCAACCATTAAAAAACAAACATGTGTATTAGGACAATGGAAATATCATTTTAATTTAAACCATTTGCTGAAACATGGCAGTAAAACTGCATGTCATATTTGCCATAGCAGAAACTAATGTGGATCAAGATATAGAGTTACAGATTTTTTTTTTCCATTTTTCTAGCAAATTCGGAAACTGATATAAGAAACCTGTAAAGATGAAGAACTAGTAGTCAAAAGTAACATACTTGAGGGCTAGCCAGAGGCAAAGACAAAAGTGATAGCTTTGGCCTGTTTTGATACTTCAAGCGTAGTGGGGGATTCTGCACATTTCTTCTGTGCAAAAGTGTCACATTCTTGAAAGATCCCAATCAAATAATTCAAAGCAAAGAACCAGAAATATCCTTCCAATGTCTTATGCAAAGACATGTGTAGCCAGTGTGATTTCAAAACAGTGGTTGTGCTGCAAGTTCTGACCCTTGAAGTGCAATACAAGTGCGCACTGGAAATTCTAGCAGAATATAACAGCCCTCTTAAACTTATCCTTGCGAACAAAAATATTTCTGATAAGTTGTAAAATGAAATTCAAAGCACTGGAAATCTGTTTATGCAAGAGGTGGTTCAAATTTTGTCTATCTGAGAGATGGCTCACAGTACTCTGTGTCAAATAGAGTAACACAGTGAAAAAGGAAGGATACACAAGATAAGGCAGAAGGATTACTGCATTTCACTACAACTGAGTACAGCAAGGTGTTGTGGAAAGAGTCATCTAGCCCATTTCTTGTGAGTAAAACAAACAACAAGACTTCAGTGAAAACTACTCTGTTTAACTCCAGCAGTAATGGTTTCATTAAGATGACAACAGTCTGTAAACTGATGCAGGACATGTCGTGGCAGGGAAGCAGGGCTGCCCTCCCCTCTCCAAACCCGGTGATCAGGTAGAAGCATAGCAAAGAGACAGTCAATCTGATCAGATCTTGGTCAAGGAAATTGCTTCAAAACAGGCACAGATGTATGTTCAGGAGGATCCTTGAGCTCTATTTTAAAATCAGTAAGCCAAGCCAAATTAGCCTGATTGTGACAGAAAAAAAACCCAAGCAACCAACCTGTGAACCAATCAACCAAAAAAAAAAAAAAAAAAACCCAAAAAACCCCTCAATACCCAAAATCACCAAAGCTCTAAGAAGGAGTGAAAGCTGCTGGGAAAGGTGCAGAAAGGTGAGAAACCTCTACTCTGTGGATAAACCAAACGCCTGCCATATGCAGAATGACTTGGTGGAGGGAAAAAAGAGAACACAACTTCTCTGCAACTCCAGCCCTCCATTTACTTGCAGGTCTGTGCGAGACCAAGCCACTACCTGTGCTGAGGATTGGTGTGCACTTCCCAAACCTTCCATGAGAGGAACAAGGTCAGGAAAGGGCTGGCCAATCTCTGCAGGTTGGCTGCCTAGCAGGAGTCAGTGCTTGCTGTGATTTTAGGTTTTCTGCTGTCTCTCTGAAGAATGACTTCACAGCACAGAGCTGTGATGGTGTCTTCACTAACTAATTATGCAGAGGAACCAAACACAGCAACTTTTTTTTGGGAATTACTTGGGAATAGTGCTTGCTCCATGCTTGCATTAAACCTGCCATACTTTTCTTCCTATGATCAGTACTACGTCCTGCAGCTCCCCAAAGTTATGTAGTCTTCTCTCAGGTGATCACCTACAAAGTTGCTACAAATCAATGAAATTCTTCATTAAGGCTCTGCATTGCATTAACTTGTTACATTTTTATCAGAAGATTTCACCTTTAAGAGGTCCATTTTCAATGTGGAATTAAAATTTGCCCCTTATCCCACTACAGAAGTGCCTTTTACCTCTTAGCCCAACATTTCATGTTTTACCTTTAGCAAACATCAAACACTTGTATTTGTGTTGGAAATAGAAAATGCACTGAGGAGCTGGGGCTAGGTGTTGGTAGAAATATCTAGGATAAGATTTGAAGAGATATGAAAAAAATCAATCCAGCTGCATTCACCATCTGAATGAAACTGCCTTTCAACTGCCTTGCTAACATTTCTATAATATACTCCAGAAAATATATAGATGATTCACTCAAAACTGTTTTGGTATCAGTCTTAGAAATCCACATTTAACATCTGTTATCACTTGTAAAGTACCAATTACTAGCACTGCTAAAATCACATTTTTATTCTTAGTTGCAGATACTTGTAAAACAGCACAAGATATCTATGAAATTATTTTAAAATAAAAATTTAAATCCAAAGTAATCTTTCCTAAAAAAATACTCTCTGTCCAATTAACATAAATTTCTATAACAACATTATTTAACAGCTGTCAAACAATCAAAGAATGACTGGAAATGAAGAAATCAATTGGATGAACTATATACTTTCTACATCTGTGTTGAAGACCCATTAACAAAAAAAATATATTTTTAAGAAACCCTGCAGTGATTACTTTATTTTGTTTCCTTCAATTTCCTTAGGCATATCACCTAATCTTGCAATTTCCCAGCACTTCAGGAATCTGGCACTTTTGATGTTTTTTGCATAGGGAACTGTTAACACTTTATAAGTGAACTCAGGCTTTAGAAGAGGGGCCTTCAGGGAGGTTGTTTATTTTCCATTTGTTCTAATTCTCCCTCACTGAAAACGTAGAAACCAAGATTTTTCACAGACAGACTTTGCAAAAGAGACTCTTTTTTTTTTTTTTTTTCCTAGCAATGCCAGAGACTTCTCCTATCCCATGTGACAAGGAGACAGTGCTGATGGTCAAAACCAGAGCATCAGTAAAGTCTGCAACTATTAGTACAATATAGTAACTTAATTGAAACATAAACCAGTAACTCTTGCCCTAACTTGTCTATTTACCTTTCTGCTTTTAGGAGAGGTAATGGAATTTTGTCGACGACCATTGCTTCCAGTGTAAACCTACCAAACATATATTTTTTTTCTTACACATCTGTAAATTATCATGTAAAAAGAAGTAAATAAAGCTTAATTTCCAACTAACTTTGAACAGCCCATAGTCAATTCATATAACAAATCTATAATTTTACATGATTAATTAACTTGCAAATTCCTATCTATCTAGTGTGCTTCTTCCTTGTTCAGCAAAGAAGCTGAAAGAAATGCTTTACAGTGCCATCTGCTATCAATGCTTGACCCCTTCCATTTGATAAAGAACTTGTGGTTTATCATCTTACCTTGATCACCAAGAAGAAACCTGCTGAACTCTGAGACTAGACATAATAATTATCATCTAGGAGGTCAAACTTATGATCCAATTCATGATCAAAATGATGATGTTCTTAAGCAATTCTTTGCACTGTCACCCTTCACCTTTTACCCAAGTATTGCAGGTTAGGATTTTTCCATTTTTTTCGTTCTTTTGCTCAGGGAATTTTCTCCTATTTGTTGCCTAAGATATGGGAATGATGGCACTTAAGAGAGAAAAAAGATGTATCCAAGGAGGAGGGGGAAGAGGGCAGTTTGCTAGTGTCTCTGACCTGGGGTGGCTTTCTTTTAGGAAGGGTAGAGATACTGCAAGATTTTGGCTGGGGGCTGAGGGGCTGGGCTCAGCTTCACTCTCTCTTGCCCTTGGTACTGGGGGTGAGATGGTGCTGCTGTTGCTGTGGGGACAATTCACTGCCACTGAGGAGTTCCATCCTTTTCTGCTTCTCCTGCTGTGAGCGAGGCTTTGCTCATAAGAGCAGCTGTTGAATTGGTAACTTGTCAACATTTGACATCACTGGAAGGGATCCTCACCCTCTACTTGCATGCTTCAGGGGAAAACCCGGGACCCCAACCCCTTCCCACTTCTGGAGGGAGGCCTTCCCAGCTGTTTGCAGGAGCCCAGCTGCCACTGCCCAGACCCACTGTTTTCAGATGCTGCTTTGGTTTTTTTGCTACACTTCAATCTGACACCCTATGTCCACCCCTGTGGCTCCTGCTATATCTTCGAAGTTTTTGCTACACTTTGTTTGCTATTTTGGGGCGTGCTCAACTCTGCTGTTCTGGTCTGCTGCTCTGAGTTTCCGACTACAGCCCATTTTGTCATCTAGAGCAGCACCAGGACTGGTGGCCTGCCGTGTGTTGGTAAAGGAAGCCCCTTTTCTCTCTTTCACTGGCGCACCTGCCGTTGCCATGCGATAGAGAGGCGGCAGCGCTCACGCCACAGCGCCCCTCGCAGCTGCGGGGGAATCACTGCATCCGCCCTGCCTGGCCCGGAGCCAACAGCGCCCCTGCCGGCCGTGACAGGAACTGCACCAAGGAAAAAGTGCCTGACTGCCGAGAGAAGGCTGCTACTGGGTTTCTGGTTTTGTTGCTGCAGTTGGTGGGGTTTTTTGCCTTGTAGTAAAGAATTGTTATTCCTTTTCCCATATCTTTGCCTGAAAGCCCTGTAATTTCAAAGTTATAATGATTTGGAGAGAAGGGGTCACATTTTCCATTCTAAGGGAGGTTCCTGCCTTCCTTGGCAGACATCTGTCCTTTAAACCAGGACACTAAGCCTTATTTTTCCTATTATTTTTCTCTCAAAAAAAGAGTGGGCTGAAACACTGTGGTGACTTAGATGATCATCAGCTCAACAGTCTTGTCAAATTGAATTGATTTCCTCCATCTTTAGACCACCACCAGGAATTACATAAATATTAGGATAACAGAGAAAACAGGGTGGGATATGGATTTTGAAGAGTATACCACTTGTATACTGCTAAAAGAAATGAGTACTTAAAATGCTATTGGCAGAAAGTACATTTCTATTCACAACTGACAAATATATTATATTTCATTCTACTTAACTATTTCTGAAAAGCTCTGTCTTGTGGTTTCTAGTTTATATTACAACCCATTATATGCAGAAATAAAATTATTTACTATAAAAGTTGAAAAGTACAAGCTGTTGCAGTCCATCTGCTTATCAGTTCAGCACAAATGCAATGTGATAGAAATATACCCCTTGCAAGGCATCTTGCTTTAAAGGGGTTCTCATTCAAGGGTTTTATAAAGTTATGGAAGTTATTACTCATCCATGACATTAGGAGTCCATAGGAATGTTATGAATGCGATAATTAAAATACAAGCATAAGTCTAATAATGAGAACAATTTGTAAATCAACTACAGTTCATTTTACCTTCACAAACTGTTGGGGAAAAAAAAGATTTCAAAAAAGAATGGAAAGGAGTGGAATGAGAACATCTACTGTATGCAGACGTTTGTACTCAATGAGTAAATAAGGCCAAGGAAGTATAATTTCCTCTTATATACAACAGAGCTATGACACTAGGGGTGAGAAACTCTGTTTTAACAAATGTAAGAAAGAACACAATAGACTGGAAGGGAATAAAAGGTAAGATATTAAGTTGAAACAAATATTTTAGGTATTTGATTACAGTCTCTTTTTTAATCAGGTTTCCTCCTACTCTTGAGAAGACAACCAAATCACAGAAAATCTTTGACAATATTTGTCTACACTTCTAATGCAGTAATATGTATGCATAACCACTCATACCACACAAGGACATGATATATGACCACACAACAATTTAAAGGGTTCTATTAACTTGCAGTGAGGACAAATTTTATTTGTGATCCTCTGTCTTTCCTTTCAAGCACTTGGGCTTGTGAGACCTCTACCATGTCAGGCAAAAGGATGAGGTCTGGCACAGGAAGAGATATTTTTTTATTCAAATAAACCCATCTTTGATAACAGTGGAGTTGTCAGAAAAACATTAGCAAGTAAATAAACTTTTTTGAACATACTCTGGAATACTGGTAGTTAGCTTTACCCACTGAAATCATGTCTATGAAGTCTGCAAACCTTCACATGTTAATAAGAAGGAAACTCATACCTTCTATCAGAAATCCCTTCAATGCCGAAATTCCCAGCAAAGAACAAAGACAACTCTGTGTCCTTGGAAACAAGATATTGCTTGGGGTGCAAGTAACTGACATGGGATGTAGGATTGACAAAACATAAGAGACTGAAATAATTAAGTTTTTTATTAAAATGTGTTTCTTTGATGCTCAGCTATATAAAGAAGGTGTAAATGCTTATATACTATGGTTGACTCTTCCTCCTTCTCTCACATGTACATCCACAAGATTCATAGCCCTGCTTTTTAAAAATATCTTGGCATAACTGCAATTGTGGAAGTAGAGCTTTGAGGTTTTGTGAACTGATCACTTGCCTCTTTCAGTAAGATTTAGCTCAAACCACTTGTAATCAGTTAAAAAAACCAAAACAAACAGTCCTGTGAGTGAAGTGAAGAAAGTATTATTTTCCCCCTGACTCCAACTCATTTAAATTGAAACTGGCCTTAGGAACTTGCACACAGACATCAATACAGAAACAGACATTGTAATTACTCATCTTCTTTCAAGCTGTACCTCAATCAAGACTTCTGTTTTTGGGCTCTTTTTCACTTTCAAGCAAGTATCAAAAATGCACAAAATATTTGGAAACAATTTAGCTTTTATTATTGTGGTTTTAATTTATTTCCAACCTTTGACCTTATTAATTTCAGATATTTCCTGTATTTCTACACTTCAGATTGCCTTTTTAAATTTCTCTTGCTTCTGTATGTCTTATCACTTTCTATCAACTACTTTGTTTCCATTTTTTTTCTATTTTTTTTCCTCTATTTCAAACCATTTCCCAGGACTACAGCTCTACACTCTTGGATCTTATAATTTTTAATTTGCTCTCTCAATACTCTACTTTTTTCCCCCAGTTTTGGCCTCTTGTCCTGTATGTTACTGCATAAGCTGTATGTATTTTCAATACCATACCCCAGAGACGATCTGCTGAGAGAAATAGATAATGTAAGGTTATATGCAAATAGGAAAATTGTGACAGAGACAAAATTAAAGTAACTCAGTATATGGGTGAATCAGAGAGATTTCAAGGCTTTTTTCCTTGTCATTTTGCTTTGAAATTTTTTTGAGGAGTGAATTTCTGTCCCTTTCCCTTGTCTATTAATTTTCTATTAATAGCGTATTTTCTACCTTCTCCCCCCACCAGCTCCCTCCACCTCCCGCCCAAGAACTCTTGTCTCTTAAGCATTTTTCTGGACTCCAAACATGTCAGCAAAGAAATCTCAGCACTCCATTCACAAAACTCCAGCTCAACATGGAAAGAAGAAAAGCTGTCTTTAAAAAAAGCGAACTTAAAATATTACTGAGTGGGTGAGATCTAGTGGAGGCAAGCTGAGCTTATAGTTAACAATACTATGGGTGAAATAACCAGGAAATAAATGCTAACTTTTTTCAGAAATGTATTCAAATATGGGTAGGGGATTTTGTTGTTTGTTTGTTTTTAGTTTCTTTTTTCTTTTTGTTTTTTTGTTTGTTTTGGTTTCAGTTTTTGTATTGGTTTTGGGTTTGGTTTTGGTTTTGGCTTTGGGTTTTTGTTTTTGTTTTTGTTTTTTTTGTTCTGCTTTCTCCTTAGGGGAATTAAGAATGGCAGAAATTAAAAATTGGCTGCCCTGAGATAACAGTGGATAATGTCAGACAACAATTTGGATTTTATGAATATTAAACCTAAAACAATCTTCTTATTTTTATATTTTACCAAACATTAAAGACAATACTGAACGATGTTTAATGGACAAAACTGGACAAAATTATTAAATTTTTCTCTAGGAGAGAAATTGAATTTTCATGACTACAGGATATTGCAGGAAATTTATTTTACTTACACAATAATAACTCATCAAAATAATCTAATCAGATTATTCTAGAATCTGAAAGTTCAAAGAAATAGAAATTTCAAAGCCTCTTACACCACCACTTGTACTATCCTATAGGCTCCTACTAGTAAAACTGGTGTATAATTCACACGAGGTGTCTTTCTCAAACAGATAATTGAGGTGTTTCTGTGATGCGCCTATGCTACAATTACTGAACTTCTGAAAAAAATTTCATGAGCAGATTTTTATCAAATAAATTGTTACTTTAACTGACGAAAACTTGATCATTCATGCTTAGTGGTAATATTCTGTCTCTAGCTCACCTAATTATATGCCAGTATTTCAATAAATGTGGACTATACAACTCACCATTTTAAAATTTCAGTACAAAATTCAGTTTTTATTTGGTAACTGAAACTTTGAGGTGACCTCTGGGTGCAACTTATAATACAAAGATTTGTGCCTAGTTTTCAATTTTTTTTTAAATTTTGCTGATCACAAGTAGAAAGTACCTAAAGCATTGGAGGCAGAGATAGTGTATAATTATGTATAAGATGTTAAGAAGGCAAGTGTAATCCAAATTTCAAATGTTAATTTGGAATTATTATTTTTGCATTTTACATCTGAAATGGACAAATAAATTTGAAAATGGTCTTCCATGAGGCATTAATTTAATACATTTTCAGTGGCCCACAGTTTGTGCTGTGTATGGGTTCAGGGTTTTTTTAAGGTGCTAAAGTATATGAAGCACCTGTCTTGTCAAAAGCTATTAATAAATGCTTCATTCACTTTGGATGCTTATGCAGGTATAGTGGAGCTATGTAAATGGCAAAAGAATAAAGGCAGCATCCTCTTTATTTCACTTGCAATCCTAATTCTGTTCCCTTCAGAGGAGTTAGCTCCTGAGTAACAATAGGAGCAGTGAAAAATTAAGCCTATATATGGCCTTTTACAAGAAAAAAAACCTGAGAAAATACTCAGTCATGCCAGAAGCAAGATTATATTATAATCACGAACTCACCATTTCAGCATAAATGGCCTCTTCTTTTTTGCATCAGTTTTCCTTTCCAGTTTTGTTCTTGAGAAAGTAAAACTACAGGGAATAATCTGTAATAATTTTTAAATCAACCTGTTAGTCCCAGTTGGTGGGCTTACCCTGTGAGATTTTTTTTACTAAAAATCAGGAAAATTAGAATTAACTGAAAGGGTGAAGACAGGAACTTCAAAAAATTAAAAATTAAGCCCTTGAATCATAAAACTATTTTTCACATTTCACAAGTCACTTGTTGGGTACTTCCAAAAAAAGCCTTCATATAGTGTATGCATAGCATATGTGATAAGCATGTCCTTATATTCTGCAGGCAAAAAGGTTATATGAAAAATTTAGGCCCAAAATTATTTTGCAAAGGATGCAAAGATTAAAGATAATTTCACCTACACAGCTGCCATCTCATCTAAATTTGCATCTTCAGTAATTATGAACACAAATACATGCATACACAGACACACAGACACACAGACACAGTAGGTATGTACTATTCTAGATTGAAAAGAGGTCCTGTATAAATGAAATCTCTATGCACTTCTGTGAGAAGCAACACAACTAAAGAAAAGGATCCATCAGGGTGCATTGTTCCAGATTTCAGAGTGCGTATTAAATACTGACAAATACTTTTCTTCCCAAGAGGAAGAAAAAGTCAAGCTAATTCAGTTTTGAACATTTATTTCAGAAAAGATTATAGTTTTCTATACTAAGGTATTAACCCACTTTTGCTATTCATAAGATGACCTTCAATTGAACTGTGAAGAGTAAATGGCAGGAATGTTTCCTGAAAAAGTTTAGTGAGGATATAAGAGATTAATGAACATATTTGTGTTGGACACTCTCCCCTGTATAGCATAATCAGAGTGATAGATTAAATACAATTATTTATTGTATTTTTTTCAGATCATTTGCAATGTTAATTTATATGAGTTTGATATCGCTTTTGTCTTCTAGTTGTGTGTTATTCTGAGAAATCCCTGGGGAAGGAAAGGATTTATATGCTTTGTGTACACATTCTGCAGACTAAGCACTTTGGCATAATTATTTTTGGCATTCACTAACTGATTAAAACATCCAATTTAACTCATGATCAGTAAGATTAAACCTTTTTAATATACCTCAAAAGTAAATTATCATTTGCTACTCAAACATCCCTTTCAGCCCAAGTCCCTAATAAAACTGTTATTTTATTTTGTTAATGTACCTTTTAATGAGGATTCCCTTTTATTTCTTCCTCTGGGCAAAACTGCCTTTTCTTTTTTAGAGAGGTAGGAAAAAAGATGAGCTGGAAGCTGACTATACTAGTACATATCTTTCCAATGTCATACCTCTTAGAAGTTACCTCTTTTGTGTGTGTGTGTGTGTTCTGTACAGGCTCAGCTGTTAAAGAAGACACGTCTTTGCTTTATGTTTACTTGATGTACAGACAAATGTACAAACAGCTGTTAGGAGGAAATAATATTTTGAAAAATAATTTGCATGACTCAGAAGAATATTATGCAGGCTCTTATTTAATTTCTTAATAGGTTTTTTAAGGATAAGTTACATTTTAATTTTGATAAGGAAGCTATTTGAAAGCATGTCCTAAATATGCCTTAGCAGTGAAACTTGAAGGGAAGAAAAATAGTCTCTCTCTTTCAGAATGAAAAACCCTCTCCAGCCCTACATGAGGAACAAAACACTTTTTGGAGAACCCAAAACAGCAGGAGCACCCAGAAAGTTATTGCTAGAAATAAAATTACACAATGCTTTTGATCAGCACAAATAGTGCTCTCTGCTTACCTAGGACCAACATGGAAGTCTAAGACAGCCATAGGACAGCCATCATAAATATAGGGCAAAGTGGTGAGCATAGGTTTTGCAGAGTGTTAATCACCTAGATTTTGTTCAATTAGCTCAGAATGATGTACCTGAGATTAAAGAGGCCTTGTTATAGAAAAATTGGGTCAACTTGGCTTTCTTATGTAAGTGATGACACTTACGTGATGCCACCTATCCAAGCTTTTATCACCAATACAGTTCCCTAAAAGAATTGCATCTGACCTACATAAAATATACTTTTGTGATCAGCGCTCTTAATGTTTCAAAACAGAGGCAAAAGTTGGGCAACAATTCAGAAAATGTTCCACGTGAAATAAGCCAATGTAAAATCAAACACCGACTTTCAGAATTAGTACATGTTGTACATGTTTCCTTTATTTGTCTTTCCACAGAGAAAAGGGTGTCATAGAAGCAAGCTACTGTCATAGTTTAGAAACTTGAAAATATAACTCTTTGTATCTGGTAAAACCAAAGAAACAGTTTCAGAGAAGGCAGCTCCAGGCAGCTCTCCATGCCCAGCCAAGTTCATTAGCAGGCTGCACTCTTGGCAGTGATGCAATATGCCATTACCCTCTGCTTTAACTGATTTATTTGAAGAACAGGAAGAAAAGTCAAGACTGGACACAGAAGGAAACAATTGTTTTTGGCCTGTTGTGGTGGAGTTTACAGGTAGAGGTGCCTTCCAGCCTAGTTGCTGAAGGGAAAACAAGTACAAATATCTATGCCTTGGCTGTTAGGGTCTGATTATAAGCACTGTGCTAGAGAATTCATGGATTATTCATGTGTAATTACAGATAGCTATTGTGCTCTTTTAAATCAACCCTATAGCCCATTATGGCCCATAACAACTGAAATAGCAATTGTCATTGTAAGGGTTGGGCTCTGTCATAGAGTGTAGGCTCTAATCAATAATGATGAATTGCAAAATTTAGCATCAAGCCGGAGAAAGTCTAGTTGCCTCTTGCCATAAATCTGTGCAAATATCAAGTTGTGCAGCTGCTGTATCTGGAAATCTAAAAGGCAACACACTCCCTCCACCCCCTATGCATGCACCTCTATAAAAGTTGAAAAAGGAGAAATGTGCAATATGTCCATTCTAATAATTCACATGCTGTTAAGTCACTTTTCTATTTATTCAAAGCAGGGTGAACCCTAGGTTGTTTTCAAGGTCAATTCCAGGTGAAAGGGGGGTCATCTGGAGGCCACCTCGACTCCCATGCAGGTCAATAATGTCTCCTCGCTGCCCCAGAAGACAAGCTGCTCACACCCAATCAATCCACAAACGCTCCTGCACACCCAGTGTAATGAACAGTGAATAAATGTAGCCTATCATCACAAAACATGCTTTTTAAGTACCTTCCCTTTTCATGTAAAACCTCTAGCTGTCAAATTCTACATTCACTCATCCAGCAGTGAGTAGCAAAAGTGAGAAATCAGGCTCTCATTGGGGTTGGTAAAAGGTCATTGCTGACAGACACGGAGGTTAAACTGCCGAGTTAAAATACTGTTCATTACCCACTGCAGCTTTTTGCTAACTACACTTCTTTGTGTTACAGTCAAGCAGTACATCAATATGCTCCTCCTCCTAATTCATTAACAATTGTTGAATTGTACAGGAGGGGGAAAAAGGAGGATTGATCTTTTATGCCTTTTTTTAATCTCTTTTCCATGTCAAATACTTTTACATCTTTATCCACTCTGTATTAAATACTCTGCTTACAGCCTGTGCTGTCTGTTTGAACAGTTATCATTATAGGTACAATTCCTGAAGGCAGAGATGGCCAGTTCATATGAAACCCCAAAGGTCTGGGGCTGCTCAAGCAATAGTTTCTTTTCTCTTACTTTTTATTAATTGCCCTTAGCATCTGTATAATGGAAAACTAAAAATTTTGCGTCACAATTGTGTCATAATAAAAGAGGTTTGGATAAAAGAAATGCGCCTCCTCCAGATGAAGCAAATTGGTTAAAACCAGACATAGTTTGCTAAATCAATATTTAGCTGAAATAAAATGCCTGTGTCCTGTTCGTGCTGACTGGGTTAGTTCTTCATCAAATGCTATCCTTGGTGTAGATCTCAAGACACTCCCTAGTCCAATATTTTATTAAGAAATTATTAATATCTGCATTTTCCACCATGAAAAAAATTTAATATATCCAAAAGATATTTAGAGCAGCAAGGAATCATTCGAGCTCAAATGGAAACAGCAGTGAAGGTTTCATTTGTACAGAAAGCAATGATTTGGTGGGAATTCTTAACAGTAAGGACCAATTTCCCAAAATGAAACTCCATTCTTTGATTAATTAATAAGTAGATGTGATTCCCTTTATTGAAATGCAAAGATTTTGCATTCAAAAATAACCATCTTCTGAAAGTTATTCTCACAAAGCAATAGAAAAATTATCTCTAATCATGAATAAACATTTATTTATGTGCACATTACAACAATAGTTTTGACTCAACAAATTACCATTATCTATTTAAATCTCAAAAAAAAATGCTTTCAGAAATATCTGCAGGAAAATATATCTTTTTTTTCTTTCTCTATGCTTTTTCTCTCAGTGGGACTGAAAATAAAATGTTATGACTTAAATCACAAGAGGCTAACATCATTTTTAGTAACAAGGGCTGCATAATTTCAAGACTGTGAGTGAGTGGCTGACTTTAACTAAAATGTTTCAGTTCTGTGCGTATATAGGTACATAAATAATTCAGAATTAATCCCTGCGGAGGGGACAATGGGAATCGTAAATTATCCATGTGCCGTCCTCAGCGTTAGAGGCAATGAACCTATAGTAACAAACTATGAGTGTTACTCATTACATACATTTCACAGACACCTTAACCTTTTGAATATTAATTTCCCTCTGCAGCTTGTAGCTAGATGGCATAATTCCCTTCCCTTCCCTTCCCTTCCCTTCCCTTCTTTTGGATCCCCCTTTCTCCTTCTCCCTCCCCCTTTCTCCTTCTCCCTCCCTCTCGCATTTTTTGAACAACGTGTCAGTTAAGCTATTTAGAGATTGTGATTGCTGAAGGAATATTGATTATCTTACCACTAAATATTTACCAGAGAGCAGTTTTTTAAAGGCTAGATTATTGTTTCGACAAAATTTCACGCCGAAAAATTACATCAGAGCTCAGGTGTGTGTAGAATAACTGGCCTAGTTCTTTGGAGCAGTCTGATGCATGTAAATCCTGAGTCACGGCTACTTTTAAACACCAGCAGTATTTTTGAACCCTTATCATAAATGCCACAATCATTTTATGGTATCTAAGGTGTCCAAGTTTCCCATCAGAAAGGTGGAAAATGTGTCATCAAAATTCAAGAGATATCACACTAACATAGCTTTCAACCTAACATTTTTTCTCTGACAGGATGTTTTGGTTTTGTTCTGTTTGGTTGATTTTTTTTAACTCTAAACATGGCATATAAGGATATTTTCCCCCTAAAAACTGGATTCAGAAGGAGATATTAAGTAACTCACCACAAAAACCTGCTCCTTGGTCAAAGTCAGGAAACAAATTATACTGACACTTGCACATTTTATGTTTAGCTGAAATTATACCCTGGCTGTTCTGTAAATCTTAACTTCTCTTAGGGAACTCTACTGGGGCTTTTCATAAGAGGGTTTAGAGGATCAATATCCATTTGGTAAGCTCATGATGCTATTTCTGTTAAAAAGTGGAACAGAACAATACTGTCAGGAGGTTAATCCCCTGATTTCAAGGGGACTTTATTCACATGAATAAGAGCTTCAAGTTCAGGCTAAGGTCTGTTAGATGAATATTATGTATTTCCTACTGTCTATGTATATTCATATATTTTTCTGTAAACTTCTACAGCTGCTTTGATAGAAACATAAATGCTGGGCTAAGTAGATGTTTGGTCAAACCCAATAAAAGGTAATAATAACAATTTTTTTTTTGCAGGTTCATCCAGAGAAGTGATTTGCTGTTAGTTAAAGTTATCTTCATGAGTGCTGATTTTGGATGGGTAGAGTTAATTGTCTCCATAGTGCTTGTGTTAAGCTGTGTTTTGGATTTCTCCTGAACACAGAATTAATAATATAGAGATATTTGTTATTGCTGAGCAGAGGTTACACAGAGCCAGGACTTTTCCTGTTGTTCCACACTGGCCAGGAAGTTGGGGTGCAAGGGACATTGTAGGGAGTCATGGCTGGGGCAGGTGGCACAAATTTATCAGAGGGATATTCCAGACCATATGACATCATGGTCAGAATGTAAAATGGGGTAAAGAAAGAGGATAGGGGGACATTTGGAGTGGTGGCATTTGTCTTCCCAAGTATCCATTCTACTTGATGGAGCCCTGCTCTCCTGGAGATGTCTGAACACCTGTCTGCCATTGGAAGGAGTGAATTAACTCCTTGCTTTGCTTTCTTTGTGTTTGTGGGTTTTGCTTTTGCTATTAAACAATCTTCATCTCAACCTATGAGTCTTCTAGCTGCTACCTTTTCCATTCTCTTGCTGATCCTGCTGGTGTGGCAGTGGGTGAGTGCCTGCATAGGGCTTGGTTGCTGGCTGGGCTTAAACTACCACTTACATGCACTAGACATGCCAGTACACAAGAGTATTTTTGTGCTTGGTAAGGAAGATAACTTTAAACTGATTTAGCTTTTTAAATTTTTTGAGCATAAACAATTCAGATGCCAAGTTTCTACAAGATGGCAAAACAGGATTTAAAGTGTCGCCTTGTCACCTTGTAAAATTCCACTGAAATACACCAATTTATTCCATTTATGTGAATACAAACACCTTTTTCTCCACTGTGTTCAGAAAACTGTGTCAGAGAATACAATGAATCAAAAATCATGCTAACGAAAAAATTAACTAGATTTTCAGGCAGAAAAAATGAGTATAAAGTGCTAACAAAACCAAGGTTGTTCTGCTATGTTAAGAAGAAATGGGGAAAAGTTATGTATAGAATTTACATAAAATGAAATTGCAATAATTGTGTGCTAAAAAAAATAAATCATGTTAACCCATTTGACTGAGAGTTAGATGGTTTCTTTTCTTAGAGGAAGAATCCTCATAAACCACAGCCCAATTATTTAATTTCCCTTACTAATTATGGAAAGTACTAATTTCTTGGCCTCAAGCACTAGATGATGTATCTCTGAAGGGCAATGCAAGATTTATCATAATCTGTGACTCTCTTTATTTAATGAGAATAAAAATAAATACTTCAGTCTAGACTGGTACATTCTCTTTTATATTACAACTCAAAGCATTTTCTTATGTGAGGTTGTTTCAAAGATAGGGGTACTAATAAAATGCAACAAGGCCCAAGTACAGCTAAAGAACAAATTTTTCACTAGCTCCAACAATGATTTTCCATGGTCCACCATGACCTCGTTTAATCACAACATGGAGATATTATCTGCCATGATTCATTTAAAGAAAGCATTTAAACACAATTACATATAATCTTAGGTAATCTTGTAAATGCATGTAGTTCATCTGGTTTCTTGTTCATTCAATGAATATCCTGAAGTAGTGGGTAGGAGGTGCCTAAAAGGAGATGGACAATATCAAGGAAGAGCTAAAGAACTGATCTGGCACACATAAAGTATACTAGATTCTGCAGTGGGGTTAAGAAGGTTATTTTCCTCCTTGAAAAAAAGAATAATCAATACAAACATTTCCTCTGATAGTAGAAAAAGCAGCTCTTAGAAGATGTTTTTCTACATCCACATCTTACTTTGAGCAATGGATGAGAGGTGGGATTCACCTCCTAGCACTGTTTAGTATTCCCTTTTTCATAAATTATTTTTGCCTATTTACCACGCAGTGAACTCTACAAAAGCATTATGGTAAAACCTGTAAGATAGTCAAGCAAGTTTCTGTGTAGAAAAAAAAAATAAAAATCTGTCCTGCGATGGCAGAACATCAATTCATAGTTATCACTTCTGATAAATTATTTCAAAGACCACAGCCATACACAATCTATTGTTTTTAATACACTGAATGTCCATTTAGTCTACAATCTGTCTGCATGCAAATTCTGCATGCAAAAGGGAAGCTAAGAAAATCCCAAAATCCCCTCTTCAATTACTTTTGGAAGAAAGAAAACCAAGTAATAATAGAAAACATAAACTTGAAATAGAACCTTGAACAATAAGGTAAATCAGATTAGGATTAACATAAATTTTTATTAACAGGATACAATCTATATCTGATATATATCACTATATTGAAAATGCATGCAACCATTTTCAAACTAAAACTACTCACTCAGACATCTGTATTTTTACAGTCTTCTTCTGAAATCCCTACTGTCTGATGACACAGGCCCAGGCACAGAATAATCATGTTTCAGGCACTACACCTTAGGATAATGAAAATAGGTAAATCTCCAAGTAATCCCATCAGGCAAATTAATTTTTCTATAAATAGAAATTAAAGACTGTAACATTGAGGTAAACATTATTTCTCAGTTGCAAAAATATCTCAGTATCTTAGACTAGATTTTAATACTTTGGAAATGAAAGCATTAAAAAAGTTTGGGGTTTTGTTTGTTTGATTTTTTTCCCCAGAGGAAGAGGAAACAAAAACCCCAATCCCTTAGAAAGGTGTTCAGAAGCTCATAACGAAAGGTGAATTTGGTAACTAAACAGAGCAAATGTATCAACAGTAAATCTGGCTGATTTGGCTGGTAGATTTTGAAAAAAAATTAAGAATGTAAGTACATATCTATTACTTTATAAATTAATAAATTTATAAAATTCACATAGTTCAAATTGTACACTAAACTGGAGATAGTGTAGAAAGTAAAGAGATATGGCTATCCAGGAGTCAGAAAAAAAACACTTCAGACTTGTTGGATTTTCAGGAACTACAAAAAGAAGTAACTTGACATCTGGCTTCAGATGCTGTGAGTGAAGGCAAACTCAGGACTCAACATTATCTCAAAAAAAATTATATTATGAAGTATATTAAAATTATAACAGGTTGTTTTGATGGTGGTTTTAATGATGGTTTTTATGCAGCAAGCTAATTAACAAACAACATAAAAGTTATCAATTTTCGCAAATGATCCATCAAGGAAAGATATATATATAT
Source organism: Onychostruthus taczanowskii (assembly GCF_017590055.1). NCBI lineage: Eukaryota > Metazoa > Chordata > Aves > Passeriformes > Passeridae > Onychostruthus > Onychostruthus taczanowskii. The sequence continues at coordinate 3,639,485 of NW_024505008.1, forward strand.
GATGATAGGAAGTAGAGTGGTGTTTAGGTCATGACTGCTTCATAACTGATGAAGTTTAGGGGGAAAAAAATCATGACACAGACAGTAAAGGCTATTTTATAAGGAAAAAAATCTAAATATTAGGTCCTCATAGCCTCAGGGGAATGCTTGTTTCAATTACCTAGATTCTTTTGTTTTCCAAACTCCCCTAGTTCATTTTAATTTAGTTTTCAGGGATAAATTTCTGGATCCTTGGTTATGTTCAAAGAAAATCTTTCTTTCATTTATAATCCCACTTCACTGCATCATCACAACTTTTGAAAAAGATCTTTAGATGGTCAAGTGCAATATCTTTTTAGCTTAATTTTTCCCTTTCAGAATATTCATTAAAATGTCACTATCATTTAAATAGAACATAATTACATATGACATTGTGTTAGAGAACCAAATACCTGGATCAAATGTTGCACTGTTCTCAAAAGCACTTTGTTCCTATTCTTTCCCTCAATAAGCAGGTGCAAAATCAGAAGCTTGCGAACACCTGCACTGAACCTAGTGTATTTTCTATTTTATTAGAAAACCCATCAGTAAAATATCATGCTTTCCCCTTTGTGAAGGGAGACCCTTCTCTCTGCCTCATTTTTTGTTTGTTTGTTTGCTGCTGTTAAATGATGGTTGGTTGCACAGTGGAAAGGGCATTCCTTTACGACTTTAAAGGCAATGTAGAAAAAATGACATTAAAAGCCTGGCTTGGATCTGATTGATGCACTCTTATATTTGAAGTTCACGCACAGCTTTGTGCTACAAAACCAGGGTCACTCCATTCAGTCCTTTAATGAGACTGTGCATGAACACTTGCAGCTTTATAGGTCTTGTTTTAATCAGAGATTGAGAAACATTCCTGACTGATAGTTTTCAGGATCAGATCCAGACAGAAAATAACATCCTCAGTTTGGCCTCTGAAGGTGGGTTGAGCAAATCTTTGTGATTTATTGGAGTATTTGCTGAGTGCAAGCACACGTGATATAGTTCTTGTTTCTGTCGGCAAATAAAAATTTTTCACTCAGCAGGAATAATCAGAGCTAACTCGAGAGGAGAAATAACAAAAGCTCAACAGCCCTTAGCAACTCAGCATGGCATAGAGGGATTTAAAACTTTAGCATTTTATCTCTATCAGTATGAAAATGTATGAGGAAGTCTCAACTTTGGAAGTGCAAATAAACACATTTAACACATTATAAACCACCTATTCTATGACTCTTGGGTCTTTTTCTATTTTTTCCTTTTCTAGCCTCTGTCTCCTAAAATAATAAAGCTGGTTCATTAATTTGGATTTAAGCTAAAATCAAATTGTTTTGACACAGTTGCTTTGAAGGTAAGAGAGTAAGTGTTCACAATATATTTTTCTAAAATGACTTGGGAGAAAAATCATGTTCTTCTTTTCATAATGCTTTTCTTTGCAGCTCCTGTTTACTTCCCATCTCTTCGCTGAGAGATGAATCCAACCCAGTGCTTGAATTCGTGGAGAATATGAGGGCATTAAAAATGCTAGGTAGCTTACCTAAATCTAAGCTAGATAGCTACATTCTGCAGAAGTAAAAATCACTGTAATTTAAACTAAATCTTTTTCTTTTTAAACTTTTTAATATTTTCTTTTTTCTTTTCCAAAGACTCTGTTTCTATAGTGAAGCATTTGTGATTCTAAACCACATGCATTGACACGGTACTTTCTAGGAAGAAAGGTAAAGAGAAAAAGAGAGAAAAGAGAGAAAAGAGAGAAAAGAAAGAGAAAAGAGAAAAGAAAAAGGAGAAAAAGAGGAATTTTTTTACATGGGATAGTAGACCATTTAAGAAACGTGAGAAAAATAAATTCCCAACCTTATATTAACATTGAAAATCATCTGAAACACCGAAATTTTTGTACAGTTTCTCATTCTGATTCCATGTCAATCCTGTATTACTATATTTGCTTTCTATATCGCCATTTTTCTTGTTTAATCTACAACAGTTGCATCTCGTCCATGTGCTATTATCTACACCATGTTATCTGTGCCCTTACAGCAAAGACAGCTGTATTCCTGCCTCCTCTGAACTGCAATCTAGGGCTGGACATCACAACCTCCTGCACTTGCATGCCATCCCTGTGCCACATTGTCCTCCCATGGAAATGTTCTAAAACATATTTCTTCATAACAGCAAGAGAACAAGAGTGGATTTCATAGTCAAGTAAATAAATAACAAGGAAAAAAATGAAAAAGGAAAAGAAAGTGTGCAGTCTGCCCTAAATTTAGAATGACTTTTTTGGTTTACTCCAGATTTCTCTTCAAAACACAGTTTTTGATAGAGATGTATTGTGTAAGCTATGAAGAGACTGCTTCTATGTGGAGCAATTCAGAAATGTAGATTTAGAAAATCAAGCTTATAATGGGAAATGTAATTAACTCTAAAATTAATCAAGAGCCTGAAATAAACTAGTGAATTCCTTCAAACTGACAGATTTAGAATTCCAAAATGGTACATTTCAGTTTCTCTACCACGATTTGCAGAGGCTTTACCTGTTAGCACTGATTTTGATGTCAAATGCCAGGCTGTTAGGATCACTATTTGTTTTCATTCCCAGTAAGATTCTTTTCCATTACTTTTTGCATAGAGCTACAAAAAACTTTTACTGAGTAGATCTAGCTGCTAACCACTTACTCAGAGCTGAAAGCAGCAATCTGTTATGAATCATTCTGTGTGTATTAGAAGACAATGAGTTCTTTCACATCTACTGGTTTAATTATTTCTCTCCAGATAATATCTCTTATTTCAATTACAATGTTTATCTTTTGAAGGCAACTTACCCTCCCCCTAATTGCAGTATTCGTAGAAACACCTGGCACTTTTTTCCTTCATACTTTACAGCTCAGTATAAAAAACATCATCCTTAAATCTTTGCTATCTCATGGGCTACAACACTGAAGAAGGTAAATATTGTAGCCTAGACCATAATTTACTGTCCACATCAACCTGACCTATGACAGATATGGCATTCCCGTTTTTAAGTCTTTTCCAGAGTGTTCCAGATGCTGCATTGTATTTCCTAAGGGCAGATGTTGAATTTGAGTAGCAATCTCCAGCTACCATGCAAAAATTCCCTAAAATGAGGCAGTTCAATCATCCAGCTGCAATGTGGCCGAGTCTTCAGTGAATAGCACATCTGAGGACTTTGCTTAGAGACAGGAGAAGTTCAAGCTGAAGAATGAAATCCAAACCAGCTGTATCATGAGGAAAAGCCTTCTTTCAACCAGGCAGTTTGCAAATATTGAGATCAGGCGTCTGCTACTTTGATTCTGGAAATAAACGAAAACTTTTTTTTTAAGGATCCTTGTGGATTCCTTCAAATTCAGGATATTCTATGATTCTATAAACACTGTAATTGACACACTTACATTAACTTAATCTAAAGGAGAGGATCTCCTGCATTATCTACATCCTCATGGAAATCAGCCTACTGCCATTTGCTTAGGGAAACATCAACAACACTGAGCTTCCTCCTGAATTTCCCTTCTCATTTCAAGAATGAGAATTGCTTCATACAGCTCTGCCCTGAGAGAGCTATACTGAGGAAATTTGGAAATACAGGAATAACTACCTCTGTTCAAAACCAACACAAAACCATTCTTTTACTTATTTGAGACACCAAAACATTTCAAAAAATATCTGATCATGTTTCAGTTATTTAGAATTCTACTGAACAGGAAAAATGAATTATTATGTTCTTTTTGTTTAGAAAAGATTGTTTCCTTTGGAAACAATCATCTTCCCACTCCTCCTCCTTTTTAAAATTACCTTAGGGCTTGCTTGATTTCTTGGTGAATTTCCAGGTTTTATGTCTTCTCCAGCCAGACATCCAAAAAGTCCTACAGTTGTAGCCTTAGTTTACTCAGAGTTGCCATAAACGTAAACCTCCATACATAAAGCCCAGCATCTTGTTCCTCTATAAAAAGTTCATTATCTAGTAGAGTGCTTTGCCTTTCATATAATTTTTCTAACATCTGTTCCATCTAAGATACTCAGATATTATTTGTTTAAATATTAGTCTTATGTTACATTAAAAAAGTCCCATTGCAAGCATTAGTGAAATACCTGTTAGAGGGCAGTTCAAAACAGCCCTGTACTTTTGAAAAGCCTGTAACTGATTCAGTTACATATATTAGTATACTGAAAATAAAGGATCAGAGAGAAGAAAAGGTGAAATATGGTGAGGTATGGGTGGGTATTGATTTTAAAACAGCTCTTATTCCACAGTTGCTGACCACCTATTTGTCTTCTCCCTCTTCCTTAATTGTATTTAGTGCTATACATGATCTTTCCTCAAGCATCACAGGGAAGCAATAAATGTGTGGATGAAGTAATAAAGGATACAAGAGTATTAAAAAGTCTTGTCTAAGGAGAAATTAGCATGCTTGCAAACACAGGGTCAAATTCCCCTATTAATATCAGCAGTGAAGCTTTTTTAAAATCATTGCAGATAAGTAACAAAACAGAAGAAAATGTGCCCGTAAAAGCTGCCAGGATCCATGTGCTGTGTAATGTGTGGACCTGCTTCTGTTTTCAATCCAATCATTTACTTTCTCTAATGAAGCAACTTACAGGACACTCACAGTGCAGTTGCAGTGATATCTGCCTACAATAATACAACATAATATAGCATCACCAAAACTTTTCCACATTATCAAAGTACATAATAAAGCACAGATCACGGATGCTGCTTTACCCAAATAATTGTATGGTTGTGTAAGCAGCACACAGAATGAACCTGTCAATACTTCCATAAGAAGAATTATCTAATATAAACAAAAAAATGAATTATTGAGATACTTTTATTTAAACAAGTATAAATAAAAAAAAAAATTGATGCTATTATTACAAGGCTAGTGAAATTATACCATGAGTTCACATTTTATTAATGCAATAAAGGATGAACAGACATTCTGAAAGAGAAAGAGCCAGCAAGACCCAAACTTAAGCATATATGAAGCGCAATATATTAAACAGGCATCAAGTTATTAAAACATAGTGAGTAAGGATTAAAAGGAGCATGCCTTCCATTCTTAGACAAGCATCAGTTATAAATCACTTCTCTCCAAATAGAAATGTTTCTTAGTCAAATAAAGAAAAAAAAGGGGAAAAAAAAAAGGAAAAAGCAAAGGTCTAGCTGCCATGTATACTCAATTTATATGTCATGTCTTATTAGAACCCAATAAGTGGAATGTCTGTTTTCCTCCTTTGGCTGAGCCATCACATTTGTCAAAATTTTATGATAATTCATTCCATCATTCCTCAGACATTTGAATGGCAGACAGTCATTGGGAAAAAAAATTCCTGTAATCCTACTATTCATATTAAACTGCCTCTAGAGACTTTTTTAAAGTACACCACATCATGGTAGGAGCAGAGCCCTAAACTTCTCAATTTCACTTATGATTTGCTGCCTTTTTGGGAAATGACAATAAATTGGCCCTCTACTATTCTTGACCTCTTGACTTTTGAACTCTGGCTATCCATGCCTTAACTTTGCTTGTTTAAGTCAGCAGCTATCATATCACTCTGATCCTCTCCCAGAGGGTCTGGAGATTTAAGTTTCCTGAACGGTTAAGTTCCCCCTCTAGTGTTCACTGCTTATCACATTATTCCTCCGAGAAGGGAAGAGACATGTCACTTCAGTCACTTCATAACTTCTCACAGAGATGGCTTCTTATTTATAGCTTAAGACTTTAATGGCAGTAGCAGGAAAGGGTAAACAGAAACCTTTAAATGTTTTTTTTTTTTTATTTGGCTTCTTTCAGCTAATTTTGTAAGAACAAACAGAAAATATCCATGAAGATCTAGTCTGAAATTAGTGTAAAAAATGCCTGATATGTCAGAAAAAAAAAAAAAAAGAGAAAGAAAAAGAAAAAAAAGAAAAAAATCCAGTGGCATGCAAAATATCTGAAATAATCAGGGTTTAGAAGGCAAAAATAGTATATCATTATCTCTATTTGTTCACAGGTGAGTTAATAACTGAAAATCAGGTGTGAGAAATTTTCATTTAAGAGCTCATTTCTAATGAAATATGGGAAAGGATTTTTCACATATCTCGTTTCTTACTAAGTCTTGTTAGTGATCTGCAAAATAAATCCTTTTTTGCTTGAGGGTCAACATATTAATATAAATACAAGCATATTGATGATTTGGATTTTCATCCATGAAACAAAATCTAAATGAACCTAATTTAGTTATAATAATCAAAATCTGGAAACCTGAAAGGTTAAAAGTTCCGTGTCTTTGTTAAACATAGATTTGGACCCACAGCTAGACACAACCCAGAATTTATTGTACTGTGAAACACTGAAAATATAAATCCCAGATTTTTAAATGAGAGTATGTCAGCATATCATCTGTATATCATCATTTAACTTTAAATGCATGGTGTTTTAGTTAAAGCAAGAAATGTACAAGCAGCCTCTGCCTTCAAGTCCCTCTTTGCAAATCCAGAACATAAAAAACCCCCAAACAAAACAAACTCCTCACAAAATATTGCTAAAAATATTATTAAAAATTCAAAGCACAAATGATAATCTCTGACAGAAAATATTTTAGTTTTTATTAGCCTGGATAATTTTTCTTAACTGGTATCTACCTGTGGTTGAGATATGCAATATTACTCTTGAAGCAGCCATTGTTTAACTACACAGAAAAAAAAAAAATTAAACAGATCAGATGTCAGCTGAAACCACATTTTTTGTTTTGTTTCAGATATGAAAACATCTATTAAGTGATCTCCAAGTAAAATTCTGATGGAGCATTTTCCATTGTTCTAATGATTCTCTTGCAAAAAAAAAAAAAAAAAAAAGCCTTTGAAAAAAAAGCCTTTGAAAATTATTCTCATTGGGGCAAAATTTTCTTTCCAAAGAAACATAGAAATCATGCCATGTTTGATAATCTCTAGACAGCCTTTTAAACATTTGCCTTTTCAGTGTGGCTTTTCTTTTTTCCCCACAATATTGCAGCATGTAAATTTTGAAGTAAAAATGTAAAACTTATCTGAAAAAAATCAGCCCCTTTAATGGATTTAGTACTTTTTTTTCATTATATTCTTTCATTAGTAGTTTCAATATCTGGATTTTTCATTCCAAGTCACATTGAAAGCTTTAGAACCCTGATGCAATGGACAATTCTGCCCTCTGTGTCTCCCTGTGTGGTATACACATTAGCAAATTTTGGGGTACTTACAACAAAAAATAATGTTTCAGAAAATAGACCTGCAAATTTTGCAAGCTTCTTAAAGTTGTTTATTTTGATAGTGTGCAGCAGAGCTCTGCAATCAGAATGTATTTAGACTAGTTAGATCTGTGAGCTGCAAGTACGTGTGGATTATCTCTGTGCTGAGGAATTTCTAGCTGAAGTGGACAGAGCTATAGAAATCCATCTTAGGGCAATCTCTTTACAAAAGTGCAATTTCTAAAGTACTGTGGAAATAAGCTGTATAAGAGCAAAGGTAGGGCATGGATTGATTATTTCAGAAGAAAGAGAGGAGTTAGTATGAAAAGATGAAGGATCATCTTTAATACCATTTATTCTGTGTACAGGGCACTTTTGGACAGAGAACTAAAATATAATGAGAATTGATTAATGAGGCATTAAATCATCCATAAAGCAAAGTCTGATGTCTTCCTTATGTAGACCACTTAACACTGCAAAATAATACACCACACTTCAGTTCCTTAGTGCTAATATAACAATACCCATCCTGCCCTGCTGTCCTCCAGTGAACATCCCAGAGAATAACATGCCATTAAGGCGGAGGAGATTGCCTGGGTTGCCTGGTGTCATATTGGCTGATATTCCCAAAAATGGGCAGAGAGTCATCATCAATAGGGATGGCCTGATTCATACACCAAGGAGAGAAGTTAAATGAGAAACACAACCAAAGGCGGTACGTAAATAGGGCTCAAACTATAACTCAGCATCTTAATCAGTTTCTAAATTGTTCTCCTGACAAGAAATCAGTTGCTGCGTGAAGAGGAGCAGGGTGCAGAGGAGATACTCAGGAAGATGAAAAAATAAAGACACCGATATTCTACCTATCACACAAAATTCCCTTCACCAAAGAATCAGAAGAGAGTAACAGACACAATACTTTATCAAAGTATTTGCTCCTGAAATCTGGTTTCTTCAACAGTAAAAGTCATAATAAAGAGATATAAAGATTGTTTCAGACATCTAAGAATTAAAAATGGCATGAACTTCAAAATATGTATTAAAAATGGTATTGACTGGTAGTGTAGAGATAAAATGAATAAGAGAAAAGTTAAAAATAAAGAAGGAAAAAGAAATTTTGTCTATCATTTTTCTAGTCAAAGAAAATTCTTAAAAAATTAATAAAGGTGATAACAATAGAACTGATATTATAAAAATGCATAGAATGTCTTATTAATCAATCACACATCTCTTGAAGGATATTATGCCTCTAATGTGTTTAAACTGGCAATTTAACATACTTCTGAATTAAAGAGAGAAACACAAAAAAAAAACCCAAAAAAAAACAAACAAAAAAAAACCCCTACACAAGATTAGAACAATTCTTTACTTAACAATTTACTGTGTTTGCAAGGTATCCTGCAGAATATATTTGAGCATCGTTGAAACAATGCAGACACTGAATATGGATTAGAGCTTTGTTTTCTATGCTGCCTCTGTGACTTTGGTCTACTTGGAGAATACTTGAAGTTCTCAAGTTCATTAAATCATTACCCAAAGAAATTATATGTGACTGGACAACACTCTTGTCTTTCAATGAGTAAAACCTGCTAAATATTTTAATAATCTTCAGTTCTTTTAAATTCTTTTTTTCTTTAACACCTGGAATTATTATGTGATACAGATGTCTGCCTATAACCTTTATAGAGTTGTAAAAATGTGAAACTTGCTGTATCTGAAGTTTGTATAAAGGTCCATTTAGTACCTGGAAAATATTTTCTTCACTAATTTCTCAAGTGTATCTTATTTAACTGCATTATATTGTTGTAAAAGCAGGAATGAAACATCATGTTGTAACTTAAATTACATAGCAATATTTCTGGCTTGTTTATGACAGTGGTGGGACAGAATGCTTATATTCTTTGAACTCCCTACCTATTTAAAATATGACTTAGGATATTGCTTCATTACTATATATCTATCTATCTTCTACTTTTTTTTTTTTAATTAAGGCTACATAGCAAAAGCAATTTCTTAATACTTTTATTTCTTGATTTCCTTCCTTGGAGACTGTAGGGGAAAGAGTTTGATTTCCTGATTGGTTTTCTGTTTGTTTGTATCATTTGGTGAGACAGTTTATGCATGTGCATGTTTGTTATATATGTATGGGAAGGAATTATTTCTCAGGAGACAATGGCTGAGCCTAATTCTGTGGTCAGTTTTGTGCTCTTTATTATTTCTTGTGAGAGTTAATTCCATAGTCAAGGCTCAGCCTGTGAAGTGGGTAACTAAGCATCCTTCCTGTTAGTCAACAATTGCACTGAACTACTGCCACGAAAGGTCACAGAAGGAAAGCTGACCTCTTGGATATCACAGATCAAACCTTCAGAGGGATTTGGGCAGTGGATCAGAGACCTTGAACTGGACACTTCCATCAGCACAATATGAAAGGGAGAGCAGTAAAAGTAGAACTGACTACTAAGCAAAATGATTGACAGATCTTCTTGGTGGAGCATACACACCAATTCCCACTCTGCCTGAGTTACTAACTGGTGCTTTCTCTGGGTGTTTTTCCTTCTTAGATATACTGAGCAGCAATAATATTGTGTTATATTTTTCTTCCTCTTTAATATTTATAGCAAGTAAATGCAGATCAAACCAAAACACATAAGCACCAAGGCTATCCAATTTTCCTTAACCTAAATACTTTCAACAGCAAAGAGTGGTATCATTTTAACAGGTTTTTTCTCTGTAAGTTCACTTTTCAGTTTTCTTGTCTCTTTTTACTTTTTTTTTTTTTTTGTCTTTTTTTTTTTAGGAGTCTTATCCATATAATTCTTCAGAGAATCAATATAAACTTTTCCTAGTGCAAATCAATCAATCAATTTCTTATGCCTGACAAGGCCAGTTACATACTAGAGAGTCACAAAGCATCCATTTGTGTTTCCTTAACAACATGTTTTCCTGTGTTTACCACAAAGAGATTGCCAAATTCTTTAGAGGACAAATACACAGACATCTATGTTCCTAACTCCTATAACGGGTGTCACCATTATCTAATTTCTGGTATCAGGCCTGTCTTTAAAATACCTTTTCTATCTTGACGTACATAGAAATGGTTGGAAAAATTAAATTGTAGAGAGATACCACATTCTGTAAACATTTCCATAACATTATGGCTATTTAGATAAAAAATATTCTCCAGAGTCCAATAATGACTTTCAGATTCAAGCTGTACCACCTCAAATGAGTAGTGTAGAAAAGAAGTTTTCAAGTAATTGCTTTCTCTTCTTTTTGTTACATTGAAAAGAAAAATAGCTTTTCTGCTTTGCTAGGGTGCCTGACACCCAGAGGAAGATGGTGGAGAGGAGCTGGGATGATGAACCCTTTACTGGCCTTCTTCAGCCTTTGGGTTCAGTGAATTGAAAAGAATGGTAGGAAAAGAGTATAACCTCTGCTTGTGGCTGACTTATTCTGGGCTTTACTCTGACTCTCTTCAGAAAAGTAAGATTTTTCAGTTTTCTAAAACTTAATAATTTCTTATTAGTTTTAGTGGCCTATGTGCAGATAGCCAGATGAAAGGATTTGATGGGCAGCTTCTCTATAACTCCTTATGCAGTCTTCTGCTTGTGAAAGTAGAGACAAGTATACAACATTTGAAAACCTATGCATCTCCAAAATTAGCTCTTACAGTTCTTACACGCAAAGATCATTGCTCCAAATCTGCTAAAGAGCATAATGTATGTATACCAGTGCCTAGGTTTCTAACTCAAATTTACTGCAATTTGGAGACAATTAAAAAAAAATCCATTAATAGATATGAATTGTTTCATGGATTTCCTTTTTTTTCCTTTGTTTTGACCTGTTACCCATCCCTTTATATTAATAGATAAGGCTGACAGAAATATGGATGCTCCTTTCAGAGCAGTTGTTTTCCAACCACCCATATGGGAGAAATTGCCATTGAGATTTGTTCCACATTACTTTTAAATTTTAAAAGAAGCATATTTTGCATCTGTTAAAAGTACTGGATTGACCACCACTGAGACCTGTTCAGTAGCACAGACAGCAGAAGTGAAAGTTTTCTTGCATCTATTTTTTTGATGGGTTTTAACCTTAAGATGATCCACACCTGAAAATGGAAGTGTATTCTCTACATCCACTTGATACTTTACTTTACTTTTCAAAGTAAAAATAGCTTTACTTTGTACCCTGAAAAATGAACAGACAACCATATTTCCTGTTGATTATGGAGCACCACTAATGAAGTGTCATGACTTTAGTCGATTAAATAAGACAGATGTGCTTTAATAAGTACTTTGAGTACTTATTTACTTAATATACTGAATGAGTTAAAAAGTAATGTTTCTCATTATTGAAATGGATAATTTTTTGAACTAATCTTTCTGGTTCTCAGAGACAACTAAAGAACGTACAGTATAACTCATTTATGGGCAGGAGTTAAAGTATCATTAATCTAACATTTCCTCTGATACAGGCTTGCCTTATGCAAGGGGGAAGCTACAGCACTCTTAACACTTGTCCATATTATGTTTGCTGTGAAGAGGCCAGCTGAAGTATGGCCTCTGCAAAGAATGCAAAGAAACACATAATTTTCTAAGTCATTCACATATGCCAAATGCAGGACTTGTAGGAGGCTGCAGAAGTATAGTGTGTGTACAAGGTCTTTTTGCCTGGAATTGAATGTCCTGGTATGTGTCACAATTGGAGAAAAAAAGTCCAAAAATATTGAATATTTTTAATAGTCTAAGAAAAGAGGTGATTATGTGCATAGGGCAGAAATGCAGAAATGGGCAGGGCGGGTGGGTGGCGGGGGGGAGGTTGGTGGGGCAGAGTTAAACTTTTCCATAATATCCCACATGCTTGAAACTCTTGGTAATGAAGCTAACAAAAGTAAACCTCACTATACTTTTAATATCCTGAACTTTTCCAGAACTGGTCAGTTTCCTAAGAAATAATAATATTATTCAACATTTTTAATGCAGCTAGATTTAGGATGGAATGAGGGAAGCCATGTCCAAAGTGAAAGATAAACACAACCAATGTGGAGATCTTTAAGACTACAATAAAAATCATAAAAATGTCTTCCATTTAAGAAAGCTAAGTAATGAATGTAGAAAAGACAAGTGTGATGTTTAGCAAAATCTGTGCAAAACTTTTATGTTTCTTTTTCTGAAGAAAAGTTAGAACACTCAATTATCATTAAAAAAAAAACCAAATTGACTTGGCTTCACAGTGTGAGACAAATATATTCTAACTATACCTCAAAATTAATGCCGTTATGTAGTGACTCTCAGAGTCACCAAAATGCTTAACATCTAACTGAGGAGAAGACTGGGTCTACCATTACTGTTAAAAACATAGCACAAGGACAGCAAAACAGCATCTGTTTACTGTTATGTTCCTATGTCATATACATGTTTCAAAACTTTTGATAATTTTCACTCTATCTACAGTGGTACATATCACACAGCCTTGCATAGTAGGCAATTCTAACATTTGAAGTTAGATGCTACACTGAAATAAACTGAGATGTATTTTCTGACTTTGACACCTAATCCTACATATAAAAAAGTGACCTTCTGAGAAAATTTTGCACACCATGCATTTTATTCTTCTGGCCAGGAAAACTTTAACAAAAACACTTGAAAAGGTGCAGTGCTGGGTTGGGCTGCTCTAGAGACTGAAGTAATGTTCTGTAGGCATCATTTTAATTTGATTACATTCCTGCTGGTTTACACCAGATGCAGTATGGGCCATTCAGTATATAAAATTACTCATCATCCTGCATCCTGCAAATAACACAAAGCTACTTGTGATTTCTGCATGCAGAGACAGTTCGGTAAAACCAGATGAGAATTACTCTGTTTTGAACCAGCCTCAGACATAGCATAAGGCTGGACATTGGGGGCATAACACTGGTTAATGTAGATTGTTCTGTATTAAGGAGACACACTAACATAAGCAAATGGCATTAGACATCCGAGATGCTTTACTCTGATTTATCCTCTCAAAATCTAGAGCATACAGGGGGCAGGATATCCTCTACAATATGTTTTGAAGTATAGCATAAGAAGCCCATATCTTTCCCCAAACTGCAGCTATGTTTTTCTCCATACAGTAGCCACAATAGCCTTTTCCCCATGTGCTGGGAATCATGAAGGCTTTTTCTTTTCCTGCTTGCAGAAAGTTTAGAAGATTCTGGAGCAACCTCCAAAATCTGGAAGATTTAAGATGGTTATAATGCTGCTTGTGTATATTACAAGGTCTTAGTATTCTTAAAATGAATTGCCAGGAAGACCTTAAAGTTCCTGCTTTTGAAAGCTTTTATAATGTGTTTTCTGTCCATATTTTCAGAAGAAGCTATTGATAGTGGACATTTTGGTTTTGTGTCATGTAATTGAAATGTTTTGCTTCTCAAAGTGCACCATATCTGCAAATATCGAGCTCTGTCTGTAATTGACTTTTATAATCAGGACTAAAAAGGAACAAATTGGATGCTCAAAATCTGTGTCAGCACTTGGCTTTCAGTATACTAACATTCTGGCAAAAATAACCCAAAAACAATTGTCAAGAATCAGCTCCTGTTTCCATCCAATTTCAGAACAATGAATACCATCAGTGTTAACACTTTCTCCTTTTCTGATTTGTCTGCTTAGAAGTAGTGTCTGAAGATTGACAACCTGACTTATAAAACACACCAGAAATCCTGGCAAAGATTATGAAATGATATTTCCTAATGCACAAAAATAATCTACTAGTTTCTTGCATCACTTGTAATTGTTTTGTCTATCAAAACTTTAAAAAAATTCAAACCACTAAAACTTGTGCTACAGTTTAACATGAAAGCTATCTATTATCCCTAATTTATCTGTATTGCTGAACCCCAATCGTACACAAGCATTTTGTGTGTATATCTAATCTTTCTTCTTGAACAGTACAAGGTTGAAATCTTGAACCCCAATGCTACGTAATTTTGAGATTAGGAACTCTGAGAAGAATGACAAGAATATATTTTTGATAGGATGAATTAAAAAAGAGCAAGAAGCGAGATGGTATATCAATGTCAGTGTTTTCAAAGCAAGGTTAAGTTGACAGTTCTTTGCATTAACCATATTACTGCATTGTCTTTCTAGGAGTTTTGTGGAAAGGAAAATAACATACTGCAGATAATGCTGCTACACAATTGAGAAGTTACCCTCCTGAGATCCATATTTACTTGCTAATTAGAATTCTAAAACAGCAGAAAATTTATGAGGTAAGAAATAAGTAGGCACATTATAATCTGTAACATTATGCCAGATTAATTTATTTAAATTAATAAAACAGTAAACTAAACAGTACTATAAACAATTATAAATTTTATTCAGTACTTATTATTATACAAAAAAAGATGAAAAATGAAGAACACTGCTGGCTTCTAAACTTGTGGGGAGGGAACAATTATTAATTTTGATTAATTGATAAAATGCGACTTCAATGAACCATTTACTGCCTTGATGTTCCTTGATCTTCATAGGTTATTTCACTACGTGATTTATATATTATGTTGTTGAGATTCTCCACTTCAATACTCTCAATAAAATGAAAATTACTCTAAAAAGTGTCAAAAGGTGGAAAAACCATAAGTATGGAAGCAACATAAGAGAAAAACATGACTTGAAATAAACAGAAGTGCACAAGGAAAGCAGATGTAAGATAAGGTTGAATCTTAAGGCCAATTTATGTTTAAATTAGAATCAAATAATCATTAAAATAATTTACAGAGGACATCTGAACATTGAAACTGGATTGCATGAGAAAATTTGTTCTTCATTTCTTGGATTCAACATAAACACCATTGCTGTTTCTAAATTGCTTCTGAAGATTGGCTTTTGTATTGTAATGGAATTGTTGTGCAAATATGGCTTACTACATAAAATTAGAGCTGTTATACTTCCCCTTTTATGGTTTTATGCTAACCTATAAGGAGTTTACTATGTGCCCATGAGACACAGAAGATCTTGCCCACTGATGTCCCACAGTCTGTTCAGAGATGGAGATTTCTTCTTATATTTATCAGTAAAGCAAACAAACAAAACACATACATACAAAACAAAACCAAAAACTTGGTTTATTCTTGCTGCCTGTTCTTACAGAAGAAGACATCAGCTGAAAACATCAGTTTAAAAAACTCCAAATTCTAAAATGCTTAAAATATAAAAGAAAATCTTGATATTTAGAAAGGTCTGAACTGTTCTTTAAATCTTATTACTCAATATGATGAAGTATTTTATCAATATCTATATAAATAGAACCTGATGGATCTTGTCAGACTGAATTATTAACATTCTAGCAGAAAGGAAGAAAGAAAACTGGTGGACATTTCTACATTTTCTGCTTGTGATAAAAACTAGTATGTTTTGTGTATTTAAAATTATGTTTACAAGAAAATCAATTCATTTGTACAGACTTGTTTCTTGGTATATTAAAAAAAAAAAACATTGAAAATGACAGTTTAGTGTTGAATTACAGCAATTTTAGCCTGACTACTAAGCAATCTTATTCTGTTTATCTGTGTAAAATATTTTTATAACTTATCAAAAATCATATTTTCCTTTCTCTGGTTCATTTATCAACAGAAATAGCAGATAGTCAAACTTAAGGTAAAATCTGTGTCCATTGGTTGAACTTCAGAAAATGGTACTCTCTTTTTATAGGAAAAATAATCACCTGTATATGCTCCTGTTGTAGATTTGCAATTTGGGTGTTATCCATGCATAATAAAAATTTCCTTGCACAAAAAGATGGAACCTCCAGAGGTGTTTAGATCAAGCTGGAATATCCTTAGAGAAAGTAAAATCCTACACATGACAATGTCAAATAAGGTGACCCAGCTATATGTTTTGTGATGATGGGAACACTGGAAAATAATCAAAGACAGGAGCAGTGTTACAATTATATTTTTTGTCAATTTATTTTGTCAATTTCAAACATCACCATGTTTGAAATTTGATACTGATCTCTTTAAGTTTCTTGTAGAGCAAAAAAATAGGTATATAATGGCTTTTGTCAGTACTAACATGAAACAACAATACCTTTAAACTCCTATTCATCCAAAGAGACACAGTCAAAAAAAAGTTCTCATTTTGTCAGAATCAGGAGTAGCAACAAAAGGTCATAACGAAATTATCTGTTTACAAAATGCTAAGTGAGGGTTCTTTTGGAAAACTGCCTTAAACACAATTGTGTTTTAAATGTGGCTTGGAAAACTGTCACCTGAAGCTCACCTGAATGCAATGACATGATTTTTCAAAAAACCCCAACAAATCTAAACCTGAATTACAAACTGTTTAACTCCCTCATCCCCCATCCCTCTTCCCTCCAACTTTGTTATGGCTGTCTAAAGAGCCCCAGAGACATAAATCAAAATCTGAACTGTAACCTTACACTTATATACTTGTTAAGTGACTTTTTTACGGGCTGTTATTGCTAGAAATTGGATTGCTTTTAAACTAATGTTGTCTGGTGGGCAAAAGTGAGTGAAATCGCAAAGCCTGGAGGAAAACTAATTACTTATTTTAATTAGCAACAACTTTCACAAGAGTATAATCTCCCTACAGGCCACTTTTTGATAGGTGTGGAAAATATATATATTAAAAAAAAGGTACATAGAAACAAACCAATAATCTCTTATTTATTCCTAAATGACAGCTGTGCTCTTATTCCAGGGCAGGCGCAGGTTTTGGAGGGAGCTGCTCACTCCAGGAGGAGTGGGGCCTGCAGCACTGGCTGCTTCACTTGGAGACCTCTGGCAATCAGCTGCACAAAGCAGTCCCTTATTTTATGCAGCTACATCACGAAAGTGCTCCTTTTGTTACATTTCCTCCCTCTAAAAGGACTTAATCCCCTTTTCAGTTCAGCCTGTAGTGAATTCCTCAGGGACATCTCACTTGTCACAAGAACTGCAATGGCCCACTTGGCAAATCTTTCAGCCTTTTTTAATTCCTTGTTTTTCTATTTTCCACATTAAATCACACTTTTCATTCCCCTCAACATAGGGCAACCCCCTTAACGATGAAAGAGAGATAGAAATTTCTCCACTCCACCCTATGTCACCATTTTGTTGCTGACAGGCAACTTGCAAGTCCAGAAATCAAACATGGCTTTCGGCAGGTGGACTCACAGTCATGGGCTGAGAAATGGGCAGCCTACAGGGAACTTGGCTTCCTGCAGCAAATTAAGTCGGCCATGAAACCTTTTCATTTACAGGGAACTGGATTTATGGCTGCTTTTAGCATCTGGAAGAGCTGGAATACAGGTGATCCTTGTGGAGGGTACGTGGGCTTGTTTGGCTGAATGATCAATACAGATGATTATTTTTTGTCAAGAAGTGACAAAAAATTTCAAGGCAGAAGAAATGAACAAGTACCTCTGTTTTGATTATTGCTAAAAAAAAGAGTTAGGAAAAATACTAATATCTTAGCTAAATGCTGTTTGAAGTCACAAGGACATGGTAAAGCCCATTGAAAATGTAAATATGTGTTGAATTATAGAAGATGTATTCATATATAACCTGATATATGCATATACATATACACATATATATATATATATATATAAACCATATAGAATCAGATATAATGATCCTTTAATCTCATAAATTAGGAAACAAAAATTTGGCTTTTAAGAAGAAAAAAGAGAATGTTCTCAACATTTGTGTTATTTTACATTGATCTAAGCTTCTTGAAACAACATGACTTCAGCACTTTATTAAAATTTCAAGTTTTACTAAACTCTAGAGCTATGCCAACTTTTGTCCCTTATCTGAAGAAGATACCTTTGACGTTTTCATCTGCCATTTATTTTTCTCTCTTAAGTGCAGAAACGAGGAACAAAAGTAGCAATATTTCTTAATTATATGTTAATATTTATATGCTAACCCTTTTTAGCTGGAATTTGAGAAGGACAACATAGAAACATACTCTCTAATGACAAACATACTTTTGTGTTTATTTATACAGATATATGTACACATACATGTATACTTTTGAGACATTGTAGTCTACATGTAGTCTATAATATCAAAGTTGTTGAGAAGAATCATGACATGTCTCTGTCAGTGGAGTAAAGAGCACAGGAAGAATATGCTACCAGAAATGCAGGTTACAGAAGTGGAGTGACAGCTGCCACCTCCTGATCAAAGTATTCATCTTTTGGTCTTAATCTGATGCAATGATATTGGGGCGGGAGGGCGGGGGTCAGGGGGGAGGAAAGAAGGCATTTTTACCTACTGTTTTTTATTTGTTTTGTATTCCACCTTGCATAAGTGGCAAGCTGGTATTATAACATCTTTATGTGAGAGTGTTTTACAGCTTTATCCTTTTGTTACAATCTGTCACGTATCGGCAGGAGCGCCACATTTTGTAATACGAACCAAAACTCACTTTGTGGTGCAGTTCAGGCATGACAGCAATTAACTGCTTTTGTAAAAATAATTAAAAAAAAAAAACAAAAAAAAAAAACCCCAAAACAAACCACAACAACAACAACAACAACAAAAAATGTCCAGAAGCAAAGGTGCCCACAAGATAGGGAGGAAATAAAAATCACAAGAGCAAAAAACCAAAACCACCAAGGAAAATTTCTAGACATTATCACACAATGGATTCTAATTCGTGCCAATTTTGCCTAAGAAGGAAAAGCGTCATTCCTTAATAAATAACATTTTTACCATCTAGGGAAAAAAGAGGAGGGATACAAGTTGAAAATATTCACTGAGCATATTAAAGCAGCATACATGTCATTGTAGATGCACGTGACCAACCTGCATCCTCAGTGAGAGGTGGGAGACCTAGTTTTGGGTAATAACACACGGAGAATTACAAAATGTATTTAATAATAATATTCATCATCATCATCATCATCATTATCATCATAACAACATCAACAATAATAACAAGAAGAATAATGATAATAATAATACCAACAGCTACCACTCCTATTACTACAATAACAACAACAACAGCAACATTAATAATCTGATTTCTTTGCCCCCCTCCTCAGGATGGTTTTTGGCTGGATTTGGTTGTGTTTTTTACTACAGTAGACGTCTGCTGGATTTCATTTTCTCTTTCGCTGCCTCCCTGAACTGGCTCCAGCGAGCTGGTTGTCTGGAAGACTGAGACTGAAGGAAGGAGACATTTGAAAGAAAAAAGTAAACATTACCAACAAAGACTATAATTGAAAAGGGCTTCGTGAACAAGGGGTGTTGTAGAAAAGCAAAATAGGCGAGGGTGGGGCTGCCTGGGGCTCTTTGTCTGCGTGCACACTGAAGCTGCCTGTTGTGCTGCATTGTACTAGGCAGGAATTTACCATCTCACAAGCAGGCAAATAGCTACCTCTACAAACAAATCGAACTATAAAGCTTAAATATTTATAGCCATTTATGACTCCATTTTAACTATTAGTGACCACCTCTACTTTCAAGACTTAGGAGTTTTGGGGGTTTATTTATTTTTTTTAAAAATGTATGTGTTATACTAATTGCTCGTTAGTCTATCGAGCACTATTCCTGAAGCTGCATGCTCTGCCACCCGGAAATGACAGAGGGAAAATAGCACTATAACAGTTATTTTTTGTATTTACAACAGAGCAGTAATTTAGAACCACAGTTTCAGATTCCTTACCTGGATGACTAGAAATATTTTCGTGGGTTTTTTAATTTAAATTTCCTACAAAACTGTTTTTTATCATAAATTTGGTACCACTTGATGTGAATAGAACAGAAACAGGGAAAATACAAACAGAAAAGAGAAGAAATGTGATGTTTTAGAAGGTAGATAGCTGCTGCTAGTTAGTTGCTTGGAACTATTTGAAGCAGTTTGTGCAAAGATATAGATGTTCAAGCATCACATCTAAATGTTAAAGCTTAGAAATAATATCAGGGATAGCTTTCATTACATCACTTATAATCTAATCTATATATGTATGGGATCTAAACAGAAATTTCAATATAGCATACACACCTTTCATTGATCGCACAAGCTTAAGCTACTTCTTTGTATTTGAAGCTGTAGTAAGTGAATCAATTAAAAAAAAAGCCAATGAAAAATTAATGTAATAGCTAAAAAAAAAATCACATACTAAAAAATCCCTCAGAAAACCTTGATTACATTTTAAAATATCATGATATTTTCTTTTGCCAAGGTATAGTTTCCTGACTATGGTGACGACAATGACAATAATTTTGTTAATACATGTTCTCTTTTATTATAATACCATCATAACTCTGGCGGAAATCTCAAAAACAAACCTTAAGAAAATAAGATATGACTTAAAAGTATGTGGGGAAATTTTCATTTTGTGGAAGGCATCGCTTTTGGACATTTCTTTTTCATTTGTACCTTTTTTAAGGATAGAAAGATCCCAAGTGCCATATGTCAATAAATCCTCTCTCTCTCCTCTCTATACAGCAGCTACACTTCAAGAAAGGTTGTGATAACTACCCTGCAAGATCAGCATAAGCTCTGCAGTTGTAAGCAAAATTGCTCAGTGTGGAGCATAGAGAGATATGGATTTGCTGCAAAAGTACTAAGTTAAACACATTCTTCTCTGTGATACAGTGTACTCACATGGTTATTATATATGTGAAGGGTCAGTCTCTGAAGCATCCTACAAATTGGTAAGTGTTGGGTATGTGTAAAATGGTATTTTTGACATGAGAAAAGAAACTGATTTTTAAAGTTTAATAGAAAAGCACTAATGATCACTTTCTGTACTTCTACATAAGCATGTTACATCTACTTCCAGTAATGTATTTATTTCACCTGAGATAGTTGTCAGGAAAATAAAATGATCACTTGATCTACATTCCACAGTGATGTATTTAAATATTTCTCACTTACTACTTATCAATGTCGGAAACTTTCAGAACAATTCTTAATTTTAACTTTCTGTTGACCTTTTCCCTTTTCCATTCTCAAATTACTAAATAGGAGTTGCAGGAAACATAGCACCAATAAATGATAACAAAAAGAAGACACTACATACATACTTGTCAGTTACCAAACACTGAATAAAGCTATATGAAATATTTGTGTAAAAATGCATGTGATTTTACTAGTTTGAAGATTAATATCATGCAAGATTCAATCTAAATGGAGGAGTAACATAAAAGAAGAGTTACCAAAATTTGTTTCTTAAAATGTGTTCATGTTATACCACATTTTATGTCCTTCTTAAAGTTAGGTAAAGCTATTGGCAGAAGAATTTACCATGTGAAAGTTATAGTTTCTGCTGTGTCTGAAATTAGAGAACATATTGATAATGCTTTATCATGTACTTAAAATCTAGAAAGGCCTAGTATCTTTTTAATAGTGTCTGAAGTATCACTTATCACCTTCTGTATGATTTTCAGAATTTTCTTGAGGATTGTTTATATTTCCTCAAACAACAATAAAATAACAATTGTCCATATGAAGGTTTGTACCATCTATGATGTCTTTCTCTTAGCTGCCTAAGTTCCTTTCTTGTTATCAGCAAGATCTGGAAAATCCAGAGATGAGGAATAGCTAAATTGTTTCAGAGAAAGCTGGATCCAATACTTATCAATCATTGGGACAGACTTTAATTATAAAGTGTTTAAATAAAGTTAGTTGCTGATCAAATCTGTCGTAATGACTGATAGGAATTGTAGTCCCCTCACTTACAGACAGCTACTGGGGTAATCAGGACTCTGGAGGCTACTGCCTTGTAGGAGCATAAAACAGAATTCAGGTTGTGAAAGATAATTCAGGTTTTCATCTCTCTCATCGGAGGCCTTTGGGAAGTAAAAATCGCATATTTCATTTATGGTCACCCTGGAGAAATGATCACCTCACAATTCTCTCACGACCTTGAGGCAGTATAAGCATGCTACATATTTGACTTTTTATTCTGGAAAGGAAAACAAGAAGATAAAACTAACCACAAGGTTCACAAGCTGGTAGCTGGCAGCTCTTTATACAAAATTT
This sequence comes from Onychostruthus taczanowskii, assembly GCF_017590055.1. Taxonomy (NCBI): domain Eukaryota; kingdom Metazoa; phylum Chordata; class Aves; order Passeriformes; family Passeridae; genus Onychostruthus; species Onychostruthus taczanowskii. The sequence continues at coordinate 3,661,702 of NW_024505008.1, forward strand.
GGAAACATTGAAGGTGCCAAGAACCACAGATTCTACCCTTCACACTCTAAGCATTGAGAAAACCCTCATCACCATGAGAAAATTCTTATCACTGTGAAGAAGCATGAAACACACATAAAGTACATATTTTTGGGAACATGAGGTCCTGAGCTTGGAGGAGGAAGAAACCTTTTTTACTGCAGGTAGTTATTTTGTGACTTTGCAAAGAGAAGACAAATTGTCCCGTTAGCAATGGAACAAATTGAAAGTGGTTTCTTGAGGAGTTTGATAGGGTTTTTTACAGCCATAATTACCACTGCACCCCTCCTATTCCTGTACTGAGATGATGACTTTAGGAACTAAATCTCACCTATCACCCATCCATTTGGCAACAAGAACATCTTGGTGGGTTTTATGCAATGGAAACACTGATCCTGCACTGAGAGTCTGAGAGCACTGCTTACTGATAGTCTTGTAACACAGGAATAAGCTGGGTCTGCCTTTTGTACCCAGTCACTAATTTTCAGGAAACCTGCAGGAACTGAGTTATTTTTTTAATATTTTGTCTGAAATTTCTCTGAAATGGGACAATTGGTCAAAAATTACTAAGGGGAACTACCAGTCACACAGCCTTATTTTCCTGGAAATCAGACTATGTCTTCAAATAACAGCTACTGTTGCTGTAATTATTTCCTCAGGTGCATTAAATGTGTCAGTTGGTGACCTTCACAAAGTTCAACTAAGTGACATGGATAAGACATAGTAAAACAGGTTCTTCAGTGTCTAGCAAGAAAATTAATTCTCTCATTCTGAATGATTACCTCTTTGAATGATGCTTCAAGCATATCTGCAGAACGTAGCTTCTTTCTGTTAAATATAACAGAGGTTTTTTTGACTTATCTAGTTATCTTGGAAATAGAGGCTTGTCTTTTACCTTTTGCTCACCCACCTCCTTCACTTATGAGCGATATTAAGCCCATCTACCTGCCTGTCAAACACAAGTTTACATCTATATTCCTGCACTTATCTGAATATAGCCCTTACACACTAAATGCTTTCATGGAGCTGATTTGTAAAAAAAGAACACCTTGCTCTCTTTTCAAGATGAATATTTGTCATAAGGCTTATATTAGATCACCCAACTACTCAGCCAGTTCTCTTGACGGAATAGACAGCTCTTTCTTTTCATGTAAAACAATTCCCATACAGATCTGAGTGTATTTATCTACATATGCATATCGATTTTTTTTTAATGTGATATTTGGCTCCAGGAGTTTTGTGGCGGAGGTTGCTCCTGACAGTTTCCTCCTTCTCCTTCTCTTTAAAATCTTAAATGTTGTGTATTAGTTGTCATAATGTATCCTGCTTAGGTAAAGTTTCTTAGGTCTGGTGGTATCTTGTGAAAATAATACGGATTTCAACTGAAAAATAGTGTCTTATCAGGAGAAGACCATTTTGTGATTATATGAAGTCTTAATTTCCAGTACATTTGATAAAAAAACCAGAACAGAAAATAAAATGAGGATGAAAAAGAAATTCTTCCTACTTTACCAGAACAACAAAGTTTGTCTGTATCTAGTAATTCTGGAAAATTACTAGTCCTTGTGTATGAAATAGACTGTTCTACAGATATATCTTGATGCTGGAAGGAACCCCACTGAACCCTCTGAGCAGTGGGAAGAAGATTTAGCTTGGGAGCTTCTATGAGCTCTAGTTAAGAAGCGAGCAATAAAAAGAATGAGTCCATTTTAAGAGTGAACTTGAAAATATTCTTCAGAGGTGTAACATTCACATGCTAGGGTAAATATCACAAAGCATCTTTTGCTTCTGAAACTTAACTGCTGTCATAATGACCATCTGTTGGCTGTAGGTTTCTAACATTCCCTGACCTATGCCATTTATGACAAATTACGCACCAAAGTGCTAGAGACATCTTGTTAAAATGAAGCCTGAGGCCCGCAAGTTCTAACCCCTATTGTCTTTAAAAGCATGGGTTAAATGGGAACAAGAAGTAGTTTAGACAGAAAACAGACATGGCCATGGCTAAAAGAAAATGAAATCCTAATCCCCTAACCCTTTGACTTTTGCAGCTTGCTGCACAGCAATGTGCTTTCAACCATTAAACTAACTTAACCTTTTGAAGAGCCAAATCAGTTCAAATTGAGTGAAAATTTGCACATTACCACATAATCTTTGATTGATTCCTGTTTGAAAATTTTATGGAAGACAACCACTTAATGTAATATTTTTAACCAACAAAATATGTTTCACATTCACTTCTACTACATGTAATATTTGATGTCATATTAAATCAATGTGAAGGAACACTTTTCAAAGTCATTAGTTAGTCTAGCTGTAAAACCCACTGGTATCAGTTAGATTTAGAGAAAGCTCTACAGTTTCTTTAGGGCTAGCTAATATTTAGAGGAATTTAAAAAATATGCTCATTTTTTGAACTCTTTCTTTGACACATTCACCAGCTTATCCTGTTGTGTTGCTTCTAGGATTTTAGTTTAAAGATAGCCGAAACTCAATTCTTGTTTCAAAATGGTAACTTTCGTATCCATATATATATAATTATGAACCGTACTAAAAAGAAATATAACCTATATTAAAGTGAAAGGGGAAAATTGCAATTTTTTATCTAATCAATGTAAAACTTGACTTCTTGCAAATGATGTAAAAAATACCATAAACCCATCAAAAAACCTGTATATGCCCACATTATATTTGTAGCATTATGCTTTGAAAGGTCAAAAGTAGTAAAATGACACATAAAAATGCTTTAAAACAAACATTTCATTAAGTTTCAAAATAAAATTAATATTTATATATTTTCTCTCATCTAGAATCTCAAATGAAATAGCCTAAGTCAGCACATTGAAAATAAAAGTATCACAAAATCATTATTAATTTCTGATTAACACATGAAAAAATGTTATGTGGGGCTGGGATATCCAAAATTAGATATCTAAAATCTCCATACAGTTCCACGTGCTTTAAAAACTTTTTTCTACTGTATACCATGATCTTTCTATTAGATAATGACCTGTGAAAACAAAGTTCACATTACATGATTTGGTGATTGGACGAAACATCATCCTGTAGTCATACAACATGATAACATTGTGGCTACAGGATGGTGGTTGGTCCAATCCCTGTAATATTTAAGCAATGACTGCATACACCACCAGAGCATGAGCAGAAAACTCCTGTCACCTAATTTTGCTGCATAAAGTCTGCTAAACCTGCATCCACACTGGCTTCTGTTACTTTCTTTCATCTTGCTTCTTCAAAAAGGTGGGTTTGTAAATCTGTGATGCTTCAATCAATTTGCAGGCTGCTGACTTTGTCTTAGACTATGCCTAGCCATTTACTTCTTTCATAAAGTAGTGATGTCCTGACATAAATGAAAACTGCCAAAATGGCTATTGGCGGGAATGAGAGTTTATTTTGGCTCACTTGCCCACCAGAGAATCAGTTGGGATTGTTGACTAATCTGGTAAGGAACAAAAGAAAATAGTCACACAAGGAAGAGCTGCAGGTAAAACAAGAAATCAAAAGAACATTTTGGATACATCAGACTCACAATTCAGGCAAGAGTTTAAGCAAGTGTGAAAATCACTCTTTCTGCATTTTCTAATTAAAAACTTTGTTTAAATTTGTTATGCTTTTAATTTATTTCTGTTAGAAAAATATCAGATATGCTCTTCATCTCCATAAAGGTCCAGTAACCTTAATTTTCTGCCCCATTCATTTACATGGAAGGAAATTCAGGAACATACAACTTAACTAATGCTGAGTAAACTGCTACCTATAGAGGCAAAATACCTCCAGAGTATTTTTATCTCACTTTGAAAATGCAGAGGAGACAGTAAATTATTTTCTTCTGTGACATGGGTCTATAAGATTTTTTTCAAATTTTCATTTCACAACAGCATAAAAGGTCGAATTTGATTGTTTCTTTCTCCTAGAAAGAAAAGTAGAAGAAAAGGAAAAGGTGCTGAAAAAAGTATAACAGACAGCTTACTGAGCTCAGAGAACATAGGGAACAGAATATTTAGGGTTTACTCTTGTACTATCAGTTTTCATTTTCTAGTGTTCTACCTTTTGCTGAAACAGCTGTGTTGTGGCAGTCAGAAGACTTGAAAATTACAAACAACAAACATACAGCACAAGTAAACAACAGAAACACAAGGAGATGGTGATAAAGCTAAATTCCATAATTAATTGCTGAAAATAGAATGTCCACAACTGCTGAGACTTAGGCCCAGACGCACTTTGAATGACTGAGGCATGAATCTCAAGCTTGTCTTCCATGTTGTCTAATGAATGTAGCGCCCACCAGTCTACAATCCTGGATTTGATCTTAAAATGTTCCTGGAGGCTAAGAAAATTTTCATATTCAACCTTCTGTGCTCTTCCTTTCTGCTCCCCACTATTCCTCAGAGGTTTCATTTTGATGATCTGTATTTTTAAAAATTACACCCATAAGCCATAAAAATCCCAGTCTAAGCTAATTATTGAATGGAAATAAATTAACACATTTGAGTAATTCTAGGGTGAAAAGACTTCAAGCTCATTTAACTCTTAGATTCTTTATAGAGCTTTTCACATTCATAGGCAGAAAATCAAATCAGTACTGAACACTTACAGATGAAATGCCTCAGCAACTTTGTCACCATCAAAGTACATCTTATTTGACTTCAGATACTGAGCATGATAAGACATGAAACTACACCAGAAAGAGTATATCCAGACTCTTGACAGGATGAGCTCAAGTTTATGAGAAATAGAGAGAACATCTACACCCACACTAGAGCCCATATATAGGCTATTGGGTCATCTGGTCTTTTGAATCACCAAGAGCACTTTTTATCTAGCTTAACACAAACACTGCTAAAAATTTTTGGGTCTGTACATAAACACTTTGATCTTCTAAGTAGCTTATTCATATAGACTAGGAGTTCCTCTCCTCTATTGCTCAAGTGATACCAAAATCTGAATTTTAGTATCTTAACTTTTCTGTGTCCTCTAAAAGCATATCCAAGAGGCTTGAAATTTTGTGGAACAGACCTCAAAAAACTTTGTCATTTTGTAAAGAACCTCCAATTGACTGCTCTAAATCAAAATAATTTGAAGGCACTGAAAAATATGGGACATTGATTATGTTTATAAATTGCTTTCTTTATGCATCTACATTTACTGTGCTGTTCTAAATTATTCTGTTATGAAGTGTTTGGAAGTAGAGGAGAAATGGAAAAAATTATAAAACAGCTATGAGAGAAATAGTGATATAAACACAACAGTCAGAAATACAAATTGCGATTACAGCATTAATTATGAGTTATGCATACCAGTTCAAACTGCAACAAGGCATCAAGATATTAAAGTCATTACAAATACTGTGCCAAAGAAGACTACTGGTAGGAAGGATCATGATTTTACATACAGTCCTGCCTATCAAAACCCATTAATCAAAACAAATTAATATTATTAGGGAGACTTACTAAACAAGTACAAGACCTTTCTCTCCAGAAGTCACAGAAATTTGTTTGGATGCTTGACCAAAAGTTGGATTCCAGTTTTGCAAACACTACTCTGTACTTTATTACAAATGATCTTTGCAAAAAAAAAAAAAAAAAAAAAAAAAAAAAAAAATCTCATTAACCTGTCATGGCCTTTTCCCTCATCATGTCTTTTTGTAATCTACTAGATACATCAAAGCAATCCTGGTGCTACCTACAAATAGTAGCAATAAAGACTCACTTTGCACCCCGTGTAGAGGTAACAGATAACAAAAATTCTTCCATACAGGTTTGAAGCTCTTTAATAAGATTTATAAGAACAGGTTAGCCCTTCCTGCACCCCCTATGATCCTTGACCTCAAAAGACATTCAATACAACCAAATGCAGGACATGTTACAACAACTGCCTTGGGCTTGTCCCATGTGGAAGATAACAGCCTTATTTTTTAGATTTGTGGGTCAGATACTGCTGCATGAAAGCACTGAGACCATAAAGCATGTTACAGTTTTCCCCCATTACCCATTTGAACTCATCTGTCCTAAGGGCTTCTCATGAAATCTCTGCTACTCCAGCCATGGCTGGTTTGTCTCAGAAACTTCTGCCAAAAGAGGTGCTTTGGTAAAGCACTGCTTTTGCAAAATGTTTTGCAGAAAGAATTAATATTCTTGCTATGGTGAAGTAGGTAAACTGTTATACCAAACAGAAAATATCAAGAGAGGTGCTTTTATAGATATCATCTAAACAGAAGCAGTACATTCAGTTCAGCTGTGCTGGAATTTTCTCCTCAAAAACTCAATATTTTGCCCATACAACTGATTTAGCCCAACTGGTTTTGCCCATACAACTGATTTAGCTGGAAAGCAGTAGGACACCAAGCTGAATGCTTATGCTGTGCAGTTCCTTATTTCTTTTAGAAAAAGAAATTAAATTGTACATTTTCTAAAGGAAGCATTTCCAAAAAAACAGTTTCCAGAAAAAAAAAAATTTAAAAAATCAAAAAAAACCCACAAACAAACAAGAAAAAACCCCAAGCCAAGCCACCACCATAACCATTACAACATTACTTATAAACTTAAAATTATATGATTCAGAAATCCTGAAATAAAACCAGACTGAATAGCTACCATGTTATTACAGTGGTCTCATATTACTGGGTAATATTTTGTTACAACTAGAAAGATATACTTTGTGGAATTCATAGTATCCGTACTTATGCCTTCTCCAGGAGATGACAGCATTGCTCACACTTAATGATAAAACTGTGCAGGATCTTCATGGGTTCCCTTTCCTTAGCCTCCTTATCTTTGCATAAAGAAATAAAAGGACTTTTTGCACCCTCTCCCAGCAATGATGGTAAATTTACTGAAAATACTGTAGACACTGCCTATGAATAACTGATGTCAACATATGCTTGAAAATCATTTATCTATCCTGGTATATAGAGAACAAATACCCTGTAATTTTTGTATCAAAAATAAAAAACAAGCAGTGAATATAGAAAAAAGCTGAGTATCACAGAGATCTAAATTTATACTCTAGTCAGATTGTGAAACCAGTCATTTCACAAAATGACTGAAAATAGTAGAAAAAAATTACATGAGGTGCTACATGCCAGTTATTTGTTTTTTTACGGAAGTAACATGCAAAACAATTTTCTGCATGCATTTAATTAAGAAAATCTTTTATATTTATTGTAAAAGTTATCAAAATTAACTGCACTTTTTCAAGACCCAATGTTTACGTTTGCAGTTAAGACTAGCCTCATGCAAGTTATTATATTTTAGCATTTATTTTCAGGGTGTTCTGTCTACCTATTTTACATGTCTCTGAGATACTACTACATTTTAGAGAATCCTGATCTCTATCCGTTGAAGACTAGACAAAGGACTCCCAGAGCATGGGAACGAGACATGATAATACCCAAAGTATTTTTGTAGTGTGATTCCACCTCTCTCTAAAATGGCAAACAGGTTGGTTCTTATTACAATGATGTTCCCTGAAGCAGGTGATCTGTAGGAATGTAGTTAGGTGCATTGACTTCAAAAATTTCCCACCTGAAGTGTAATTGGTTGTGATTATCAGTGTTCTTAATGTAAAAGATGGGCTGTGAAGTCAGTGATGCAGGAGCATTGTCCACAGGAAACTGACATACATAACCTCAGACTTGGGAGCAATTCCAGGTGGCAGTTACCTGGCCAAGGACTAGGATAGGGAAACCTAGTGCTCTGAAGGAATTTGCAGAGACTTTAGGTCTGAAAAACAGCTTATGTTAGTTTTAATTCTTACTGGGAAAAGCTGTGGTTTGAACAAGATACACTGGTGCAACAGAGATGAAGGGAGAAGTGTGGAACACCACAGGCAGCCATACTATATGGAGAGCTGATAGTCATCAACAAAAAAGACCTTATCTCAGTGTGCTACAGAGCCCTCCAACTCCCTTGGTAAGCAAAATATCCAGATGCCATCATAGGAGTATGATCTCCCCTCTGTGATACAGGTCTGTCTATGCTATAATACTATATGTGTTACACATATATTGGTTTGATCTGAGGAGAATGTACCTTTTTTCAGGCACCAGGATGAATTAAGGTTATAAAAGATTTCTGAGATCACATCTGTGTTAAATTCAGATCCCTTTATGTTTTCAGCACACAGAAGAGAGAAATTACCTGAGTACTATGCCCTTGTATTTCAGATACTAGAATGCAAAATACCAAGATGTTATTGGTAACCGATATAGGGAAGGAGTGAAACAATAGCCCTTCTGCGTCTCTAAGTGTTTGAATGAAATGAACAGAAAAGAAAAAGCATATAATCATAGCATGTTAAGGGTTGGAAGGGATCCTTAAACAGCATCTAATCCCAACCCCCATACCATTGGCAGGGACAACTCCCACTAGAGGTTCCACTTCCAGGCTTAGGGCATCCATAACCTACCTGGGAAACCTGTTCCAGTACCTCACCATCCTCACAGTAAAAAACTTCTTCCTAATATCCACCCTAAATTTCTCCTCTTTCAGTTTCTACCCATTATTCCTTGTCCTATTACTACAACTCTTAATAAAGCATCTCTCTGCAGCTTTCCAGTAGGTCCCCTTCAGTTACTGGAAAGTTGCTATGAATTTTCCACTTAACTTTCCCTTCTTCACTCTGAAGAGCCTCAATTTTCTCAATCTGTCTTCAGAGGGGAGGTGTTCCTCTTATCAACTTCTTGGCCCTCCTCTGGACTTGCTCCAACAGTTCCATGTCCTCCTTCTGTTGGGACACCAGAACTGCACACAGCACTCCAGGTGGGGTCTCACAAGAGAGAGACAGAGGTGCAGAATCACCTCCTTCATCCTGCTGGCCACACTCCTTTGGATGCAGCCCAGAACACGTTTGGCTTTCTGGGCTGCGAGCACACACTGCTGGCTCATGCTGAATTTTTCATCAACCATCACCACCTAGTCATTCTCCTCGGGGCTGCTCTCACTCACTTCTCTATCCAGCCTGTAGGTATGTTTGGGATTGCCACGACCCAAGTGTAGGATCTTTCCCTTTGCTCTGTTGAACTCCATGAGGTTCGCATGGACCCACGTCTCAAGCATGTCAAGGTCCCTCTGGATGGCATCGCTTCCTTCCAGCATGTCAACTGGAACACAGAAGTTGGTGTTAGCAAATTTGGGGTGCACTCATTATCACTGTCCACTTTACTAACTACAATAAAACAATAAAAGGAAATTTTGTGCTGTTAAACCTTTACAGTGGACTAAAAATGGAAAAAATAATCTTCTATATGATGCAGTATATTTGTACATCCTTAATCTCTTAGACAACAGTTTAAAAAAAGAACAGAAAACTGAAATTATAAATCAAGCTTCCATATACCGAAATGTCATATACTGCCATGGAAAATGTATCATAACTAGATAACTGTTTAGAAAGCATTCTTCATATATCCCTAAAGTAAAAATATCTATATCTGTCTATCTATCTAGCTAGCTAGCTATTAAAGAAACATTTTTAAGCACTTGTCCAATTTGCACAAAGGTGAGAGGATCACTTTTTGAACTTGACAGAGATTGAATGCTACTCAACCAAACTGATCAAAGAGATCCTAAACAGTTTACGCACAAACATATGCAACATTTGTTAACACATATGTCTCAAATTTCACTGTGATATGAAATCAAAAGTATTAGCTGTATTAGCTGAGCACTTCAGATACAAGAGTTGTTATTCTTTTGCATGTAAAGGGCTATGTTCATTTTCCAGGTAATAACAGACAACTTTTCAGGTCTAATATTCTTCATTATAAGAATTAACAAAGTTTCATCATCAACTTCATATTCAGAAACTCATGAAATACAGTAGTGTCTGACACTCTAATTCATTCATTAGAACACTCACCTGGTCAGCTAAAATCAGCTGATGAATATTGCCTATGTAGCTTATGTGGACTGCATATTGATGAACTGTAGATCTATTGCATAATCCTTACATGGCAAAATTGATATTTAAACTAGAATACAGAATTTGGAGTTTTGTAAGTTGAGCTCATGTTATCACAGGCAACCATGCCACTTCACTTTACCTTACAAAAAAAAACCCCTGAAATTTTAACTTTATTCTTTCTTCACTGTCCTGATATTTTACAAAAATTCTACCAACAGGGCAGAAACTAAAAAATTTGCATACCTAACTACAAGGTTCAATTATCAAAAGCTAAAACGTCTGTTCCTATAGCTCATGATGATAAAGTTAAAACAATATAACCCCATTTTCTATTTCACAGTAATTAAAATGTTAATTTGCTAAGAAATGTTACCACTATTCCTAAAAGCTTTGGATTTTTACATGTAAATATCAGATTTTGAAGACCAGCAGCCTCACAGTGGGATGCAAAATCTGTGAGCCTGGATAATACCTTTCAAACATTCAGAAGTGACAACAAAATATCTTTTTTGGGCATGCCAGAAGGAGTTAACTGTGATTAATTGCTTTTTACTCTAGCTCATTTCACAATTATGATTTCTGTCAAGGAATTTTCCGTATGAAACAATATATCAAAGCATAAATATCACTAATAAAATGGCACAGGAAGATATTCTGTGACTACCTAAAACTGAAAGCATTTTATTGAAAACATCCTTATTTTGTTTGGCAGTCATCCATGACTTCCTACTGTTGACAAAACTAGCAGCAATTCCTGTTTGAAGTGTACCAGAAGATGATCCTGCTCAGCAAAAGCTGCTGCTTTAGAGCATTTAGAGGATTTATCTCTAAATTAATATTTTCATCTAACACTCTCACTATACACCTTACATAATCTTTAAATTATAGGAAAATGCTAGAAGGGAGTTCTGAGATTCGGCAGCTGAAGTAATGCTGGAGATTTATAGCTCTCTGAAGTCGACATTTGTGATTGACCCAGAGTACACCAGGGCTGCTATTTCACTTTCCTGATTGATGATAAGTGTAGCTGTCTCCAAATAAGCCTCCAGAGCCCATTAATGCCCAGTTTCTTCCCTTATGGTAAATATGCACATTAGCTAGCTTCACTTTTTAATGCTCTGTTGCTGTTAAGTTGAATAGAAAATTGGGCTTTCTTTTCCTCCTTTAAAAATAAAATTTTCAATTACCCAGGTAGAGTTGACTTTAAAGACTCTAGTTCATACTTTTTTTTTTTTGTCCAAATAAATATTAAATAAAAAATGTGATTTATACACTGAAGACTGCAAAATCATATTTCACTTGATTGATGAATTTTTTGTCTCTCCTCTCTTAGTGTAGTCCCCTAGCTTCCTTGCATTTGGTGTGTGAAGCATATACAACTAATTAACAAAATCATTTGCATGATGATATGAAGGTAAATATTATAAATAAGTAGAATACACGTTCATAAAACGTTTTAAAAAAAAGCACTAATGCACTTGTCATCCCTAATTCAATTTATTTTTCATTAATAGAATATATATTGTTTTTTGTTTGGAAAATTTACTAGTGGCAACACATTCAACATGCAGCTTTGTCTCTTTAGAGATGAGGTCTTTGTTTAAGCGTCAGCGATGGGGTTTTTGTGCCATTGTCTCGTCTGTCAGATTGGATGAGCATGTGTGTTTAGGGGTGCAAAGATGTGCAGCCACATCTGCTGTGCAAAGCCGTGAACTCACAACTCTCCCCACCACTACAATGTGTTGCACTCGGAGCGCCTTTGTTGTGATGGACCTGCTGGTGGTTGCGTGTCTGAAGTGTCACAAGTGTCAGGCCTCATTATGGTCATGATAATCACTCTGAAACAACCACTTATTTTGACCACTTAATATTGAAGGGTAGGAAATTAAAGGCTAGATACCTAATAGGTTTTGTGATATTCAATTTATTATACATTGGGATTCAAAACCACAATGCAAAAAATAAAAAGGTCTGTTAACAAAATAATGTCCCTTGTTCTTCTAGAGAATAGTTTTTTTAAATAATACCAGTAACATCATGCAAACAGTTGACAAACCATTTAGATGGTGTTTTAGCAAGCCATCAATTTCTTCAATGGAATGATTACTGTAGAATTATAGAACAGGAGATTAACAAACCACAAAGATTCCTTAAGCTTGTTTTTATTCTTTTTCTACATTTATATCTTAAAAATTCCATTGTCTTCTGCACTGCACTGGGCTTAGCATTCAGTGTTTATGTTAAAAGGAAACAAATCTTATTAGTATTCGGATCACAGGCTTTATATTAACTGATTACAGAAACAACAGCTGTCAAATTTGAATCAGAATATTTTTGAGTTCTTCAATACTATATGGAGTTCAAACTTGCAGTTTTGGTTTTACGTATATCTATACAATAGTTACATTATCTTTCAGTCACTACTTGATTTTACAATTAATTTTATTAATAAAAGTGAAAAAATAATGACTTCGATAGAAAGATGGAAATTCATGCATGACATAGAAATAGGAATTCTGTCATAAACTCAAGTATTTGAAGGGATTTGTGTTCCACATTGAATTTTTGTGAACACATTTTCTTACTTATAGCTAATATCTTTGACTATTATTTTTCTTCACAATGTTACTTCTCAGCAAATGTCTGTTAATGGTTCGGGATAAATTTTCACTACACTCAAGTTACAGGTGAACATCACTAATTAAAGAATACAGTTGATGATCTTTATGAAATTATGCTTACACAAAACCTACATCTGTTGTCACTCTAATAATATTCTGCAGCCCAGTACAGGACTAATCAATTCTAATCTAGATGAACCTTTTAGAGACCTTAGACCTGTACAGCCTCATTAATTCACATGGTACGTGACAGTTCAGAGGTTTCTTAAACCAGCCATAATCTGCAAAAACATACTTCTGTGCCAGTTTGAGATGCACGCTGTTTTCAGTTTATAATCCCCATCTTCCACCTGAAGTTAATGGGCAGCAAAATGAAAATAAGTGGACTCAGTTTTCATCCTGAAGTTTAGGGAATTACACACAGCTGCACTCACAGCACAGTAAAGGGTAAGAAATTTTATGGAATCACCTTTATAAAGCTCCAGTGTCTTCCAAAATATTTCAAGTACTATTAAAAAAAAAAAAAAAAAAAAGGCAAAACCTATGACAATTAAGGAGAAAAATGGAAAAATACAGAACAGGTCAAATACACACTGTCTTAAGCTTGATCCATTTTATTTTTCCTATAAACTAACCAACCACAATTACTGTTCTACATAGGCAATGCTTGTTCACTTCTTTCCATCTCTTTGTGAGACTTTAACACTTGTCATTTGTCTGAGGTCCTGTCCTCCTCTTTTACTGATCTCTCTCTTACACCTTCCCACAAAAAACAAACCTCTGTTTCTCTCAGCAGGCATTACACCCTCTGTAAAGGTTTTAGTTACTTCCCTCTGAAGAATAATGTACCCTATCAGAGGTAAAAAAACGAATTGCCAGGTGATAACACTACTAATTCCTCTACAACTAGTCTGGAAATAGGAGTTTAAATCTTTAGACCATATAAATCCATGGTACACAGTTAGCTAAATAGACACAAGATTCTTAATTTTTGCCTATGTCAAACATCTGAAGTATGTATAAAAAATACTATGGATATTTTTCATTAGTTTGCTCTCATGTATGGACCTGGGAAAGAAGTACAGTGCAGTGAATGATGTCACTCAGAAACTGTGCATGACCGCTTTAGCCAGAGATTAACACACCTCCAGGGAACACCTTTTAAAAGCACTGTTCCTTTAATGTCCTATTTTCATGATCAATGAGTTCAGTATCCTGCAGCAGAGTCCCAAAAGAATAGACTGTAGCAAACTTTCCTGGCCACAGCCCCAAAGAAAGTTTTATTCTAGATCGTTGAAACAGAACCATATTTAACTCTATGAGAGAGTAATGATTAGTTAAAAACCATATATTTCAGCTGCCTGAACTTGTGAAGACTTGTGCCCTTAAGCTCCTGAAACTGAGTTACAAGTAACTCTGAGGTGATCGTGCACTCTGCTTTAATGACATTAGTAATAAACTTTTACTAAAATAAATAAAACAACTTATACTAAAGGGGGTTAAATGTCACAGAAAGTTCACATTACCTAAGAAACTTCTAAATTTTGATATAATCTGAACTTTGCAGCTCAAGCTGTTTTATTTAGAATTATATGTAGACAACAATTCTTTAATTTGGTCAATTAGAAAGAACAGTATAGGAACAAAAGGAGAGCTAGGGCATAACAGAAACACTGCAGAATATCCAGATTAAGACACAGTGTACCCTACAAAGCAGACTGTCTTACAGCATTATAAACTGGCAGCTAATCATAGTGCCAGGCTTTTTCATTACTATTGAAATCATGCATTTTAAAGAAAAATTTTTAAACTTCAGCACTGAAATTGAAATAATTTTCCATCTCTGACTTTGTGGTTGCGACACAGAGCAACAGAGGCATGACTGCTTCCAAGAAAAAAAGGTTTCCTGCCAAAGGAGTAAAAGGAGTATGAAAAAAGCAATACTTCCCCAAAACCTGTGATATTCTTGGAAGGTGAGGAAGGGACAGACTAGTCATTCTGAAGATGAACATTCTCTAACTAAGGACTGACCCAGACCTGCTCAAAGACTCTTTTATGAGTGACTTAAAGGAAACAAGCTGGAACTTATCCTAAAGAGAGAAAAAGCCCAGTACCTCTTCAGAAAATGAATAATTAACTGTCAAACTTTAAAAAATAATTTTATTGCTTTTTTCCTAAATCCAGAACTGAGATTAAAGGTTTGTCTATGTAGACCAAAGTTCTGGAAGGCAAATTAAGCCTTTTAGAGCTCTGTGTAGAAAAAATGCTGCTTCTTAAAAAAATAACAGTATAATAAAAACCAACAAAAACAACAAACCACAATAAACTGATATAGGAATTATAAGTAAAGTGAACAAAATACACTTTGAAATATATACGTGTATACTCTTCTCCAATGAAAGCATCATTACCTCTTTATTGATTTCCATGTTGAAAGAAATTTTAGCTTCTCTGAAGGACCAGGATTATATTCAAAGCAGATAATGTGGGCATGTCTGCTGTGTAATCAGATAGCCTGCAAAAACCTGTAACCTAGGAAAAAAATCAAGGTTTCCCTCTTAAAAAGCATTTGAATTTGTTATTGCTGCCACATTTTAAATTTTATTACTTTTGAAGGAATGCTAAGAAACCATTCTACTTTCCACAGAAAAGTTTTAAAGTTAAATAAATAAAATTAGGAATAAACTGTTGGTATTAGAAATGAATGTTTAAATCAGAAGAAAAGAAAGTAATACTTTTTTAACAATATATTTTGGCTTCATTATATCTCAAAAAAGTCTCAATGTCAGTATTCTGAGTTATATTTTTATGTGCTAGACATGTGTCTTTATATTTGTTTTGATAGAAAAGCAGACAACAGACTATTTAAGGGACAATAAATTCAAGATAGTAATGAGGAGATAGTACTGCCACAGCTAACTGCACACAGATTGGAGGGTCACATATTTGACACAGATCTAGTATGGCCCTTAATGAATCTAAACAATTGATTAAAGTTACTATATTTTATAGCACTAAATAGCTTTGCATGGGAGGCTAATTAATTTCAAACAGAGTTAAGAGAGCCACTCTGTTCTAAAAGAAAATTACTTCTGGAATTTTTCAAAAATTAAAAAAATTTCTTGCGAACTACTTCCAGTATCTCCATATGCAAAGAAGACTACATATAAATATTACAAAAGACAAAGAATCTATCCAAATATTAAATCCTTGATGGAACAATATATCACAAAATATTGCAGAAACTGGATTAATTTAGCCTGAAATCTCCATTCTGCTAGTTTTCTTCATTTTCTTCTCAGATTATTTTCTTTTTTTTTTACCACCTTAACTTCTCAATTGTTTTAAATGAGTACTTCTTCACCTAAAATGCCCCTGGTTCATGAATTTCTCAAAATTCCCCCTTTCTCATCTTTGATACCAGTTGTCAGTTTTCCATTTCAAGATCTTGTTTTCACAGTTATTTGTCTTCAATCTCCAAATTCATTTCTGTTAAATTCTCTCTCTCCTGTCATAGGTTGATTATTCTCAAAATCTATTTTTCTGTCAGGAAAGGTAATTGTCTTTCCCTTTGTTAGCTTTTGTAAGAATTCATATTTAATGGAAGCAAATTTGAAGAATGAAAATACAGCTCCACAAAGATCAATAGAGGATCTTGTCCTGCATCATGACCTCCACCAAGGAATGCAGGTGGCATCACCAATAATTTCAACCTACAAATAAAAACTGTGTTAATAATTCAGAAAAATGTATTCCCATTTCTAATTTAAAAGATCACAAATTACTCTTGTCCCATTCCAAGCCATTTTCCAGTGAAACTGCATGAATACTAATCCATGCATGTCCCATATGGAATCTGCATAAAACAAGAATAATAGCGTGCAATTTGTAATTCTTTACCTGTGAACTATCCAACACGTAAAGTGCAATTTCCAGATGAGATAAGCTAGGAAGATAAGCCCACTCTGGCTTGAGCTGCTGCCTCTGCATGCAGAGTCATATTTTGAGCTTTAGCTGTTGCAACATACAGAGCAAACACAAGATGTACAGGATGTAGAGCAAGCATGCATGTTGTGATTAAAAAATAGCTGCAGCATCTAACCTCAGATTATAACAAAGATGTTTTAGCCTCAAATTCCATCTGCTTTGGAACACAGCCATAGGAAAAAATTATAACAAATTTGAAAACAGACATATATAGACAATGCATTTTCCTTGATGCCATCTAACCTTATTCCTTGGGAAAATATCTATATGTTTATATGTTTATACATTCTTAAATTGCTCTTTTGCCACATAGATATTTTTGTCGCCACTCTTGATGAGTTGATACCAGAGACTAATAACTTTATTTTAGGATCAGATTTAGTGAGACCTGTCATATGCTTTGTTTTTGTTCTGCATTCTGGATAAAGAAAACGTTCATCTGTGCCATCACACATCCTTGAATCTCTGCTTTCAGGCTAGCAGTGTGAATATGAACAACTGGAATACAATTTATTTCTCCTTTGTACAACCTTTGCAATATGTTAAGGGTACATATCTGTCTTCTAGTAAAATATATTGCACCTCTCTATCTCACTCTTACAACTCTACAGTATTATGCTGCGATGCTACAGATAGACTTTTTTTAAAATTCCAGGTTGTTTATAATCTTTTCCTTTTGGCTTCTCTTTATGCCCTCTTGCAAAGTGTCACTACAGAAAGCATGGACATAAAGCAGCTGGCATGGCTTGCACTTTTTGTCACTCTGCCTTTCAGGCAAAGGGATGGTGCTTTTCTGGGTGGTTGACAGCACAGGTCTTTTATGCGTGATGGCCCTTGTTTCATTCACCACCAGGGCATGTTTTGGTATGGAATAACAGACATACTAAAAGCCAAAAAACAAGATAAGAAAATTGCTTTCAGAGTATTCCCCCCACCCCCAAAAATATAACCAGAGTCCAGAACTGAAACATAAGGCTGGACAATTATTAGAGACATATGCATCTTGCACGTAAATTCTGGGTCAGAAGTCTGACTTCAGCAGGTAGCCAGAGTTACAGAATTCTATATTCAATCATAGCTTAACTTTCAAAACACCATTCCCATTCCAGAACCTCTCATAAAGAGAGAGTATTCTCAAAACGCAGGCTTTTAGGATACATACATTATTTCTCTATGTAATATTCATCCACAACTGGACGAGTTGTGCAAAATTGAAAACTAGACTTCTAAGAAATTATATTATCAGTTCAGAGCTGAGAGCAACACTGAATACTGTGACTAACCTGTTTCTTCAGATGTAATTTTTCTGACACATGCCAACTGTAATCTCCTTTTTCTTACTGTTTCTAACAAGAGTTTGTTGTGGAAAACTAACTCCAATGAAAATTATCTGATTTACAATCATAGAATCATTTCCACTATCTCTTTACATTTATCATGTAAGTTGTAGAGCATGACACATGTAAAATCCTGTTGCCTGCTTTGAACTAGTGAACATTTCTTTTGCCCATGCCACAAAACAGCTAGGAAAATGTTTAATGCAACAGTACAGTTCAGTTTTCTACCAGGTCTTTGAAACAATAAATTTTTGTCTTTCACAGCCCACATTTTTTTCTCTGAGAGAATAAAGCATTACTCTTTGTGAATGATAGCAATCTATTTTTCTGCCCTAGCAGGAATACATTAACCAGGAAGCTCTCTACACATGATAATATTTCTTAGGTTTGAAGAGACAACCATTAAAATATATCAATGAAAAATAACTTTTTTCTTTAAATTAACTAATATCTACATTTAATGAAGCTCAGTTTATAGTGATTTTCTGGATAAAGTGCTTTTCTTTCAGCCTAATTATGTGCACAGCTTTCAGACAACAAGGAGTGTCTTTAACATTAGATAAGAACATAGGCTTTTATCTCAATCAATAGAGATTAGCCTTTGAACTCATGTCAGAGAAAGACCACTTCGTCACATTCAGTTCTACCTGACTTCTTTCTTCTTAATGCACACTGCCATTTACAGAAGGAAAACACAAAAATATACAGTATGTGACGAAGTGAAGTATTCAGAGTATTTTGTGTACAGGGGAATGGGATCTTTTATGGCTGTAGAAATGGGTGACTGAAATGATGATGTTAAAATTTTCTTGTTTCCTTTCACTGGGCTTTGTGTATCTCAAAGGAGCCCCATATGGTGCTCTTTGTCCGTGTCATTACCTCGTTACAGCCACTGTCTGCCAGCCAAAGGTAGAACGCTGCAGCTGTAGACAGTGATACAACTGGAATTGTCTAAGGTCAACAGTGCCGTAATTACTTTAAAATGTCAGCGTACAATAAAATACAACAGTTCATCTGGCAGAAAGCAAATTAGCTTTGACCATAGCGTAATTACCCTTTTCTCAGCACCATTAAAAGAGATCAAATCTCCACATTCAGTGTTTGAGGAAAGGCCATCAGAGTACACTCTACCTGACAAGGATGCACATTTGCCATTTTGAGATGTAATGAATTGTCCCTATAATAGAAATTTTTATATTTGACTCTGGAATTGAAATGCGTAATAACCTGGCTTCTTCATATTTAACCATTTCTACTCTGAGTCGATATGCATTGCAAAGTAAAACTAGGCGATATCAACACAATCAAAATATGTCAACCACTCAATCAGTAGAAAACTGAAGCAAAGTTATTTTTATTAATTAACTTAAGCTTAATTGGGCAGCTTCTGTTCTCACCAACACAGGTGTAAATCTGTGACAATTTTACTGAAGCAACTGATGTGACTCTGGATTTATACAGGGTGCTTTGACTTTGGAACTGATTCATTATGTTGTTTGGGCTTCAAAGTTTTACCTAAAGGAGAAAAGAAATTAAGAATCCAAAGCACTGGATAAAATAAATAAATAATTACCTTTCCAAAACTACTACCTTTAATTTATCTTTTCAGTCTCACCTTGTTAAATGAATATAACCTACTTGTTAGAGTTCAACTTCAAATCCTGATCCTGATCAGAAGTTCAGCCAAAAACTATTGCAATGAGATGGGGCTGATGAACCTGGGGTTTTGGGACAACTGCCTCATATTGAAGCAGCTACTTCTTCCACTGTTTTTTTACCAAGATGTTCACATATATGTTCACCAGTGATGTGTTATTCTGGTTAAATGGGAAACAAATGGCAAGAAGCAGACCTGTGACTACAATTGCCGTAGGGCAAAGCATGATGCTTTGCATGCATGTTCAATATCATTACTATTTAAGGGTTTTGAGAGAGGTCCAAGCTGATTTGAAATTACTTGCAGTGTCTAAACAGGATTCTGTTGTGTGTCTCAATGTGGATTCACACGGAATATCTATTCCATACCAGAAGTCCCTAGTAGAGCATTTACCAAATTCCACCAAATGCGAGACATTATTAAGCATTGCACTGTGGGTTTTATTTATGTCTGTGGATGTTAAAATTGCAGTGTGTTCTTGTGACTCTAACACTAAAACATGAAAGATTTTGTTAAAATAAAATCTCTGAGAATGGCTGGTAAGAAAGATAAAAATGTTATAGTGCATGCCAGAAAGCACATAAAAATCATTTAAAAATACTTTGCTTTGTAAAGCACATATTTTTATACTTAAACATATTTTTGAAGTGCAATAGAGCAAATAACACCTTGAAAACTAACGGAATATCTAGACTTAGTTGCAATACTTTGACAGGTTTTAACTGGCTCATCTGACCACAGTATTTGCCCTGTCTCAAGTGTCACTTACAAGTCCTTGAATCATAACTATTCAATGACATTTATACATAAAATATGAACGCAAACAAAGCTTCTTTTAGTTGAAATGAATTCTCAGCAGGACAGAGCAGATAAACACAAACTAGAAAAAGACAATTTTTTCTTTGCTTAACAAAAAATAAGAAAAGGGGGAAAAAAGGAATTACAGTTGTCTGTGGCTTTGCTTACTTTGTGCCCACAGCCAAAGTAAATGTGCTTTACTGCATATACATGTGCATGTTTGAGGGTGTTACTGAAGATCTAATTCAGCTTTCCACATCATTGAATCTGTAGCTCAGTCTTACTCATGTACTCATCATCACTTTCACTTAGAATGGAAAGTTAATGGAAACTCAGTGTAGCCAAGTGGGAATGAGGAGGAAAACACAAAAATAAACAAAGCCAAATCACCAAAACTAGGTCAGAATTGAACCCTTTAGCTCATTTGAGAGATAAAGTAAAGCTCTTTATCTCATTTTGAAAGTCTGCATAGAAATGTATGTATAGCAATAAAAATTTTAAAAATTGGATGGCAGAAACAACTAGCAAAATATTTTTAAAAATATATAGAGAGAAAACAGTGATGAGAGATTAGCACAACCCGCATTATTTTGGCAGTTTCCTTTCTCAAAAGAAGATATATAATAATAAAATATTCATTAATATTTTATCTTTAGGATCATTTAGTCATAATTTTTCTATTGATTGCAGGGTGTGGTGGTTTTGCATAGGAAGCACTTCCGGAAGTGATGCAAAGCTTCTGTGTGATTGACAATCTGTTTGAACCACCAGAAAGCTATACACGCCTCTGTGAAAAAAACATGGTGAAGATGAAAAAAAAACTTGAGAACTTTCCCCTCCATCTGGCACAGAGGTAACTCGGCCAGCCCAGCCCCTGTCTGAGCCAGGCCGGGCTGGGCAGCCCCTGCCGCGGGTGCCCGCTGGCTCTCACCCGCCGCTGGCTGCCGGCAGGGAGAGGACAGGCCGTCAGCCCCGCTCCCTGCGCCGGGCCCAGCTCTGGCTTGGCTGCTACGATCCTCGATCCTCGCTTCTGCCCCCTCAGCTGCAACTCCCCTGCAAGCTACTGAGCCCAGCCGGGGTCAGACGCCCATCTGCAGGCCCCAGGTGAGATATTAACACTTTCAGTGCTTCAGTCCTCCCCTGAGTGAGAGAAAAGACAGAGTACAGGCACGCAGAGGAACAACATGAAGATACCGAGGTCAGTGAAGAAGTCAAGTCCCAGATGGGAGGGATGAGGAGATGCCTTTAGTTTTAGGCTGAAATCCCCTTGTAAAGACATGGAGAAGGACTCTTTTTTTTTTTTTTTTTTTTTTTTTTTTCCCTATAGTGCATGAAGGTATGAGGAGACAAAAGTGTTCAAATTATAGATATCGAGCAAAGGCCTCTATGCTAAAGGAAGCAGAGTTTAAAGTAGCTGTGATCCTGTGAGAAGTTGGAACAGAGAAGAAGAGAAGAGTGATGAAGATTCTGTGCCCCCAGGAAGAGAAGAAAATCTCTGTTCCTAGAGATGAAGATGATTTCAGAGACAGATAATGAGAACCTTTGCCTTTGAACAGCTCATCTTTAAAACAGTACCCCATAAGCCCATAAACACAACTGTAGGAAAAGCCTGTAAAAATGGGAGGGTTTTCATGATTGCAGATTTCCCTGGGCGGCTGCTATTCGTAGAAGTTGAGAGCCACAAAGAACTGGTTTTTTGTAAAGCAGTCTCCATAACATAATCAAAAAGGACTCCTTTCTGTAAGTGAACTGGAGAAAGACTATTCTAGAGATAGTAAACTGACTGAAATGTTAGGTTTTGTTTCTTTACAATATCATTGGAAAACAAAAAGTTAAGGATCCTGAAAAAGTTTTAAGGAGAAGTATCCTGAAGGTTTTGTCCTGATTCATATTACTCTTTCTTTTAATTACTGTTAATACATTTTTCTTTATGTGCTTTTAAAGTTTTAAGCCTGCTTTGCCTTTCCCTTAATCCTACCTCACAGCAGAAAATAAGTAAGTATATTCTAGTGAGTGCACTAGTAATTAGCCAACCCTAAACCCACCACACTAATTAGTGTGTTAGCTGAAAAATCTCAAATTAGCAAACCAAAACTACTACATGTAACTGGTGTTTCTGTCCACTTTCGAACTGAAACTGCCATATCTTCTAATAGAGAATGCAAGCAATTGATGAATGCTATGAGATGTGGATTTATTGAAATAAATAAATGGCAAAGCACGTATTTGATCATAAGGTTAAGTAAATGATATGGAAAAGTTTCTATTGTAATTATGGTAAAAATCTAGGCGTGGAGGTTAGTGTAAAATTTTTTTCCTTCTGTTTAATTTAGTAGTTTTTATTATCCTAGGTAAAGGTTGTATATGGAATTTAATTTTGATAATAATTTTTGACACATGTATTTTGCAGAGCTGAGGGGTGGAATGTGATGGTTTTGCATGGGAGACATCTTTAATACCCTGTAAGTTAACCCATAAACACAACTGTAAGAAAAACCTCAAAGAAAATAAAAGAAATTTCACAATTATAAATTTCCCCAGCAACTACTATTCATACTAAAGTCACCAAACTAATTAATACATTAACCAAAAAAAAATCTCAAACTAACAGATCAAAACCACGACACGGGGTCACCCGCATAAGCCTTCAGGAACACAAGATGAAAGGAAAGAGCAGAAATGAGCAAATGTTGCAGCAGCCATAAAAGCTGAAAGACAAAAAATGCCAGCAGTACCATTCCCAGCCTCAACAATCCACATAAGAAATTCCATCTGAGGTGACACATCAAACAAAGATGTATTGAACCTGGCCTTGGTCTCACGTATATCAGTACCATAAAATCTGTTTCAATCCCAACTCAGTTGTAAACACACTTCAAATGAAATCTTCATTCATTTGAAAGTACATGTTTGGACCACACTGACATATGGCAGAAGACAGGACTGAAATTTAGAGTACCTGTTCTCCACTGGGCCTGGCTGAGAAGCAGCATGGTTTGAAATAGAAAATGCTTTTATCCTAAAAGTTATATTTATCAGCATTCCTGGAGAAACTCTAAGAACTTGTTGTTGTCTAAGTCCTGTATGAGAGCAAAGCAAAGACTTTTTACTTAATTTAACCTCTTAGATATTGTGTATGGAGTAACAGCCCATTTTTAAATTTTTCTGCCATCAGGTATAGTTGTATGAGGACTTACCCATGTAAGGAAAATACTGACAATTTTACAGCTATAAATATATTCAAAACAAATTTTTTATTTATCAGAATATGCAGGCAAAAAACTTAGGATAAATGTTTTCACAACCCATAGCAGCATGAGAAACACACAACAAAACTTTTTGTTTTCTGGCTGACTACATCTGTTCACCCACTCATGGTTTTCTTTCAAAATTCCTGAAGAGTGGAAAGATGTGGTGTTGAGGTGAGGTGGCATTTCGTCAATAAAAGATAATGTCCGCTTGTGGTGTTTCCCTTAGCCAAGGTATCTTCCTCAAGTCATGTCATTATTCAATTATTGATAGCTCATTCGGGTGTCTGAATATTGGCTAGCCTTCTTCAGAGCACCGATCCCAGAGAAAAATTTTAAATCCTCTCTACCTCTAAGAAGCACTTGTAGAAATCAGGAAATTGAGATGTCTCTATTCATAGGCAGTCTGGGAGAGCTGAAATTACTTAGATACCTCAATTACCCTAACACCACACGGGGGAATGCAGAGTGGAATAAAAATAACTGCTGTACTCTTTTCCCAAAGGTAAGTAGGTCCATCTTTTTTGGATTCTTAATCACAGCACAAACAAGTTCATACATACACATATGAAAAGTTATAAGTCCATTTTATTCTGGATTTCACTTACAAAATGTTCCTCTGCAATGAAAAAGAGACACAGCATCTGATGATTCATCTCTATCTGGTTTATATCTAATGAACAATAACATTTCAAATTCCTGATACATAACAATGTAGAAAGGAAGAAAACAGAAAAGCATTTTAAAAAGATGTTTTGATGGATACGAAAATAATCATAATTGAAATTTTTTTTCTAGCTAGTAGCCTGCTTTGAGAGAAAGAGATGAAGCACTTCAGAGTAGCGTGTAGTTATGCACAGCACAAGCATCTTCTGATACCCAAGATCATAGACTACACTGGATCTTAAATATCTTTGTTTTCTGTTTAAAGACATAGATGGATAACTACTGAAAACAAAGCACAACCTGCAGCTGTTCATGATGTTCAGTATGGCACTCACTCTGCACTCATAATAGCCCTTTGGTAACGTAAAAACATCCCTATGTTTCTGGAGAAATCCTGTCACATACAACATTAAACATTATTTATATTTAATTAGACAAAATCAAATCCTGGAAGTTAGTTCATTAGATTTTTCTGAGGCCAGTTGTTTATGTTAGCACCAAATCATTAATATGCAGCTACTTTCATAATTATAAGGCTGTCAGATAAGAAACCTGCTGCCTTGAACAGATAAAGAAACTTGGAGACATTCACAGATATAAACCCTGATTCAGTTCTATCCTGTTTGAAAAAAACTTAGCTGAAAATGCAGAATCACTTCCCAAGGCAAACCAGCCACACAGAAGTGAAACAATAAATGTCACATTAATATGACTTAGACAGTGTCTTGCTTTGAAAAGACAGGTGTCTGCTAAGAAAGGCAGGAGCCTCTCTTGAAATGGAAAATGTAAACCCCCTCCCTCTGAATTATTATAATTTTGAAATTAAGGTGCTTTAATGCAAAGATATGGGAGTAGGAGTAACAGTTCTTTATTAGGAAAAAAAATGCAGTAATACAAAACTACACTGATAGAGTCAGAATACGACCTGACACCCTGTGGGTCAGATGGGTGTTGGTAGCAGTCTGATTAAATGGTGACTGCAGTCTTCCTGGAGTGACAGATGTGATTCTGTTGAAGCAGTGAGCCTGTAGAAGGGTGTAGTTTTCCTCTGAAGATCCAGTGGTGGTGCAGATGGGCCTGGTCTTCCTCTGGGAATCCAGTGTAAAAGAAAGCTGCTCTTCTGGGAATCCAGTGGGAAAAGGCTGCCTGTGATGTTCCAAAACTCAGATTATATCTAGGTAGGAATGCTTGGCTCTTCCCCCTGGGTGGAGTATCTTACATTTTATTTTGTTAGTAATGCAGTAATTTATTAGTCATGTAATTTTATCAGTCATGCAGTGAGACTCAATGGCCCATTAACAGAAGATATATCCCCTGAGGGAGGATGGGTCCTGAAAGAGATAAAGAAAACTGCCCCACCTAGTTTTAACAGGTGGCCCAATTAACAGAAGATAACTGCTCTACCTCTAACAGATGGCTATAGAATACACAGCCCCATTTGCAATCTACGACAGACAGGAAAGCAGAACAGAAAATAATGTAATAGAAAAAAACTTACTGCATTTTCAGAAAGAAGGAAAAGACAATGAAGTCAAGCTAAATTGTTTTGTATAGTTCTATATTTATAAAGAAGGTGAAATCGTACTTTCATATTTGACAGGAAAGAATTTTGTTTTAAAATTGATCTTTATTTAGGCAGTAGCATCTCTGAATTAATATGGTGAAATTAAAGGTAGGGCCAGCATGTTCCTACAGAGTAGAAGCCAGGATACTTAGTAATTATCTAACATGAGAAAGATAGATATTGTGTTCTCCCATATTCCTTTTCTGTGTTTCATCATACCTTAACACTTCCCACAATGTCATGAATGGTCTACAGTGGCATGACATGGTCTACAGTGGACTTCAAGAGTTGTTCTAACTTAGCAGAAGGATCCTGAGGATTCTCAAGAAGATATATATATAAAATTTTTTTTAGACAACAAAGCAAGAACACAGCATTAAGCACTGAATTTAACTGGTGTTCTAGGGCAGGTTTCCCATTGGACCTTCTTTTATGAGACACTTTATCTTCAACTTCTAAGTATATACAGAAATGGGTATAGAAAATACCCATTTCTTGAAGGTGAAGCACTAGCTTGCCACTAGTAAGAGGAATTCTGTCTCATTTGAAAATCCTTTCAGCTAAGGACAGATCCTGACCTGGACACCAAAATATCTGTCTTCTTATAGGAGGAAACTGCCACTTAGTAAGTCTTCTGGTTAAAAAAAAAAAAAAAAAGTCTAAATATCTTTGTAGAGCCACACTGCCAATTCCCAGAGACATTCACATAAAGCTGCTCTGTAGGATGCACAATCTACAGAAGGTCTTGAAGTGGCCTTTGGGATAGACCTAAGGATTTTGCCCTAGAATAGCTAGTACATCTGAAATGTACCTCAGACCTCACTTCGAGGACATGAACTTATCTGTACACAGAATGTTCTGTTCCTGAGAAATTAATGTTTTCTGTCCTAATATTTGTTGATATTATCCTGCCTTTTCTGCTGCAAACCCGGAGAGGGAGAGGACCAGAGCATGGTGGTTTCCTGTCCTCAGTAACACAGCCATAGATTCACTACATTTTACATAGTGTTGAAAAGTCTGACAGAGCTGTTATCCAAGATTTCCTGTGGTAGTTTACAGTGCCTGTCCCATTGTTGACATATCCTACCTTTCACAGCTGCAGATCCAGGTTCACAGAATGAAAAAAAAAAAATCATATAATGAAAGGTTCTTGCGCTCAGCCATACAGTCAGGGATTAGATCCCTTCTGCAAGTAGGTGGACTGAAAGTTACAGAGTTAAAACTGACACTAGCTCTTGGCTCCAGCCCCAGTGATGTGGCCTGTCACAGGGAGACAAAGGCTGGCTGTGGCCCATGGCACTCTGGGACAGTGTTTGCTGGCTGACAGAAAGATGTGGGACTGACAGCTTTGCCCTGAGTCTGGCTCATGAAAGAGAGAGTAGGGGTAGGGGGGAAAAGGAGAGGAGCCTTCGGAGTCAAAGATCTAAATTTCATAGAAGTATGATCAATGTTTATTTATTGTTAGGTTCAGGGTACATTTATATGGTTATCCAGGGTTCAAGTGACACGAGAAAGTATGTGATTGATTAACAAAGCACTGTGCATAAAACAAAGAGCATTTCTTAAACATATCTTGGCTTAGCTTAGCTTGTCAGCAATATCAGCAGAGCATCTTCACATCCTCTGAGAGCATCTTCAGACTATGTTCTTTCACATCCTTTTCCCGTGGATGCAGTTGGCAAATGTTCTCATGCTAGCTGCCCAAGGGCAGTATGCTTCTGTTTATCAGGCACGTACACAGAGTGTTTGCAAGCATGCTTCTAAATCCACAGAATATCCATTGTTTTGCCTGCAGAGTTGTGCACATAGGCTACAGTGTCTGCCCAAAAATGCTAACATCTGGCAGAGCCTTGGGAACGGTTTTGCCCAAGGTGATTTGGAGTTATCAAAACAATAGTTTGTTGTTCTGCTGTTTAGAGCTGTAAGTTCACAGTAAGACAGGTCAAGAAAAAGGTTTTGGTCTCATTCCATCCCTCTGGTGTCGCTCAGCCAGATTTCTTCTGTTTTCTACATAGCCCTTCACTAAGGTGAAGGAAGAATACACATTTCCAGGATGGACTGCCCCATGGTCTTTATAACTAGGAGGTTTTACTGAGTGGGGGATCCATCTCTTCTGTCCTGGCTCAAGTGAAAGAATGAGAGGAAATAGCCTTGAGTAGTGCCAGGGGAGGTTCAGATTAGATATTAAAAAAAAATAAGAACCACTGAAATTGTGGCAAGTGTTGTTAGGCATTGGGATAAGCGGCCTGGGGAGGTGGTGGGGGTCACTATCTCTAGAGGTATTCAAGAGGTGTTTGTGTGTGGCCTAGGGATATGGTTTAGAGGTGATTGTAGTGGTGCTAGGTTGATGGATGAAGCAGATGATCTTGAAGGTCCCTTGCAACCTTCTGTGTTTCTATGGTCTCACAGGCAGCAGTAGTCTCCCCACACTGGGGGAAACTGGAACTTCATGCCACAAGTCCTTTATGATCATAATATAACTGGAATTGCATCTTCTATTTCATGAATTGTTGGCTCGTCCTTCTAGTTTGTGTGGTCTTCCGTGGAAACCTTCTGGAACTTTTTCTTATTGTCCATATTACATGCGATTTTTAGATCTTAAATTATGCGCAAAGATATATTTATCTTGATGTGTAATATAAACATATAAAGTATATCTTCATCCTTTATGTAAAGGAAACAGGGAGACATTCAGGGGCTGCTCTGAGATCATGTGGGTATGGTGGTTTCGAAACATGGAACCCAGACCATCACTGAGAGATAAAGACACATGGGTGCTTGCCAAAAGACAAGTCCTTTGTCAGCTGGATGAGGGCAGAGGTGCAGGTCAGCCTGTGGTACAGGGGCTCCATCCAAACCTCACCATGAGGTCATTTTTTGTGCACAGCTGGGTGTTCTGCACTTTGCCTCTGGAATTTTTCACTGAGGTCATCAAAGGGAAACTCTCACTACATATCACAAGCCGCTCTCTTGTATACTCTGCTGCTGCAGTACCTTTTCAGATTAAGAGCAAAAAGATACTAGGTACCATTAAAATCTCTCACAATATATAAATGGAAAACTAAGCAGTCACAAAAAAAAACATTTTGCTGAAACACTTCATTTTAATTCTTATGTGATTATGCTGGTATGTTCATTAGTTTGATGAAATCAAAACTTTACATATTCATTCATTATCTAATGTGTGGCTAAGTTTCAGCACTTTCAGCACTTTCACTGCTTTCTTGTATTTACACTAATGGACTAGGTAAAGTTATTTTTGAATCTCATGCATGGTCTATTGGTCTTTTTCACAGTTTAAGCATTGTAAGCACTCTTCTACCAGAAAAAACTTTGCTAAATCAATGGGAATTTTTATTCAATAGGTAATGGTCTTCAAAAATGTAAATCAGGGGGTGCTAGAGGAGGAACAGAAAATGTCTGAAAGTAACATTTGGTAAAAAACTCTGTACCCTTATATAGTATATTTGGCTTTCAGATGATGCCTTACTAAGGCATTTTTAAGCATAGACAAATGAAAGGTCAGGCAGAATAAAGCTATATTGGGCAGAGACTCTGCAAAAATTGAATCTGTTTTGTTTATTAGTGGGCAAGGAAATCCTGACAAAACAGAGTTATTAAAAAGATATACTAAGCATGTCTTTTATGAGAAAAAATAATGGTCACTGAAACTAGATAAAAATAAAAAAGGAGTTTACTTGTTAGGTGATGTACAGCCTACATAATGAATTTAATGAATAAGATTAAGATATAGATGAGCAATACTGAAATTTATTTTTGGCTATGCATGTGTGTATTGGAATTCCCACTGGTTAATAAAAGAATAGAGATTAATCTTAATAGATTATGCATATATTTTACATATGCATAGCTTTAAGGGATTCATCGTCAACAAAAATATTCCTTATTTGGCAGGTTTAAAACCTTATTTGCTTAAATTTTTGAACCTCTTCTCCAGTAGTAAAACATTGTAGGTGTTTGGCAGTCTCCATCATTGTTCTTCCCACACAAGATTTTATCCTGCCTGTATTGGTAAAAATATAGCATAGCATTAATCTTTCCCTTAAGGTTGTCATAAAAATTTTCCTCTGTAGTATATATTGTGCCACCTCAGGCATATTATATAAAATTCTACAAAAGAGAGAATGAGGACCCAATTGCAAAACACATCCAGATAAAGCAGCAAATGAGTTTTTTATTCACTAGCATGTTTTCCTTCATTTCTTCAACCTCAGTTTCTAAACATGCACAATTGTAACTTATCTAGTCGTGCTCAGCAACATCTAAAAAGCAAGCAACACCTGTAAAAGCATTAAGTAACGAATAAACCCTTAGTAAGCAGAGTAGACAAATCAAACATAGTGATAGAGCAAATCTGAAGCCAACCACATGCTCATTAAAGCAATGGCTTTTAAAAATGTTTCATAATGTTTACATGAATCAGCTGAGTGCAAATGAAAGAAAGCTCTGTGTCTGGGTTTTTGCAAGAGTAAGGAAGTTAACACTGAGATCTAACCTCTGTTAAATAACTCCTCCTTGAACTAACCCTGCTTGCCTGTTGGCTTTCAGTTACAGAGGAGTCAAAGAACAGATCTCTAAGCCATAGGGTCTTAGAGGCTAGGAAGTTTTTAAAAGCAACAGAGAGAAGTGTTTAAACCAGAAGGTGTCATTCAATACAACTCATGATCTCATTTGGAGTGTGGATACTTACAGAAGATCCAAAACCTTGAGGAAGAGTTGAAGAGTGAAAAGCTCAAAAGACATTTTTACAAAGCTTCACCAAAGCACTAAGAGGCTGACGTAATTTTGCTGAAATTTTTCATAACATCCCATCCTTCTAAACCCCACATAACCTGGTGCTTTATCTTATTTTATTTTTTATTCTTTTAACCAAGTGAACTTCCTCATGGTACCCAATCTCTCATAATTCCTGTGCTGAACAAAGTTAATCCATGTCTTTAAAAACAGAATTCAGGATCAGATTAGTATATGTCAAGCACTACAAATTCTCCATGCTTGCCCATCAAGTTCTCACATTACAAAACCAATATTTTGTACACAAGTACCATTTTCCTAAAAAGCACCTTTCAACTAAGCTGCCTTTTAGTGAAATGTGACTTCTACTGTGTACTATTTTAAAAATGGCTTGACAGAATTGCTAATGTTCTCATGCCTTCAGGATATTTTCTAATACTTGTAGCCTTTTCATGTTTCTAATTAGGCCAGTAATGGTCCCTGAAGTTAAACCAATTAAAATTATTTACTGTGACACATAGTGTGGAGATAATTATCTGATATCTGAATCCAACTTCTGCTTACTTCGCAACATTACTTAATAGGAAACAGGGAACCTGATGCCCATGCTTTCATTTTACTTGTCTACCAAATGTGTTTGCCCTATAGCAAACTGTTCAAATAAAGCATTAAAATCTTGGTGGTGCTAATCAAAATATTTAAAATTCACTCACACTCCTTTATTGTACTGAGAAGCATAAAAAACTCTCACAAGTTATCTTTTACATTATAGTTGCTGATCAAGGTAGTATTATACATACATTGTGCACAGATAATGCAGCTTGTGTAGTTTCTAAAAATATTTCCATGTTTTTTGTTTCTCTAGAAAACATACATGGAAAAGAAAAAGACATTAAATTTTTGCACTTATGGACACAATAAGGTTATTTTTTTTTCAATAAAATAGAGTTATCTCCAGATTTTAATTTACATGTCATATTTCTACAAGCTGACTTTTTCTGGGAAAATTATGAATTGATATGAAGAAATTTTCCAATGTATCATGTTCCATAGTTAAGCCTTTTAAATTTAGCCAAAGTTTACTTGGAATGTACTAATTTCGGTACCTCATGGGAAGGGGGGAAAAGACACTTGACAAAAAGAAGTAAAATATTTCACAGGATAGATAATGTTATCTACAGAGTAACCACTACCACAGAATACCCCTTGAGGGGGAAAAAAAACCCCTCTACATTATGAATTCTGCGTTTGGAAACAATTTGGCCTGTCTGCAAAATGAAACTGGTTGAAGTCTTCACACGGAAACTTGAACCAGTAAAAGAAATTATATTTTTGCTGAAATCTGCCAAATGCCGCAAATTGCAATAATATAGAAAGGTGTTCAGCAAACTACAGAGACAAGCCAAGACTTTTTCCTCATGACAGGATACCACTCCCTTAGCACAGATAGTGGGAAGTGCATTGCCATGTTCTCTGAGCTTAGTGGCCAATCTGAAACCCAAATGGAGTGCTTATGGGTTTATCTAATTCAAATTTAGCATCATATTTTTGCACTTCTCTGGTAATTGAAAATGCATACATGATCTTAGCGTGCAAGAAATATGCTGTACTTACAGGCTGGGGGAACTGAGTCTGCTGAAACAAATTCTAAACAGGGAGAACATAGCCTGGTGCCCTCCCTGCTACGGGGATGTGACTTTTGTGGGGGTGAAGGTAGAACAGTGCTTTATGTCCTGCTGGTCACTGGACTATGTGATAAGTCAGCTCGGGTGGCTTATCTCCCTGCACTTTGATTTTTCATGTCAGGCCGATAAATCCCTAGCTTCACATTTGAGGCATTATCAGGCAGATTGTGGTCCATGTATGATGCACAGGAGGAGTTGCCAACTTAGAAACTCTTTTATTTTGTTCCAGATTTTAGTTCATTAGAAGCACAGAAAAATATGAGGAAAATATATTTACACCCTTGCTCCCTCCATTTCTTCAAAGATTTCAAGGTAATTACTCAAATTGAAATGCAGTATGAAAAAAACATATTCTTATATGATCGTTATCTTATTCCTTCTATTTATTTCAATTTTCCATACATTACAGTCTTCAATGCACCATCAACTTGCACTTAAATGAATAAAGCAATTGCAAACATTGATAGACATCATTCTTATGGGGAAATAATTTCATATTTTGGCTAAGTTGTCTGTCCTGATAAAGAGGATCAAATACCTCATGGACAGTAACTGCTCTGTACATCTTAATTTACTTCATATTTCTTTCATCCTCTTGTCATTGCTAACTAATTCAGATACATTCTTTTATCTTACTGATCACCAAAGCTAATTAATTCTTGTCTGATCCTGATGCTAGTGAAAGCAAAGGAATGTGCACCAATTCCTCTCATGAAAGAGTTAAAAACTTCTCAGCCTTCACTCTGAAAGGTTTCTTCCTATGCCCTTTTAGACAATGACAAGCTGCTAAGTGTAAAACTAATTAACATTTCAAAAAGTAGTGTTAATCAATAGTACACAGCTTCATCGGGGAGCCTTGCTCTGTCAAGTTTTTCTGCTTCATTTTTTTATACCATATCTTTCAAATTATTGTGCTAGTTTTAGATGTTTTTGCTGGATTGAGAACATGGTGAAACATGAAAAGACTCAAGTCACTAGAAATACATAACTGGTATTTTAAAATATCTCCACTAAACTCTACTTATTTATTCTGCTGTTCCTCCTCCATCCCTCCCCCATCATTCTGCTGAGTGGCAGACTTGATTCTCATTCAATTTTATTGTTGTACTAAATGACAGATTATATTTAAGTTAACAATTTATCATCATTGTCTATCAGGAGAATGCTGGTGAAATCTAAATTAGACCCCTTCTGAAGGTCTGTTTGTGTGGTAGGATTTTTTATGTCAGAGAGAATAAAAAAGTTTACTTGTTATTTTTGCATTTCCTGTTTTTCCTGAAAGTGGAATGATCATCATAATTCCAACACACAGAAACTGAGGGGAATTTTCTGTTTCAGAGAAACTTGATTGCTTAGGCCTACTGTTGCTAATATGCATTCGAATAGAGGACTTTAGCTTCTGCTACACCAGATTGTACCAAAGCATTATCAACTATTTATAAATTCAATACTATGATCTCATTATTAAGATACAATATCTGACATCTATATATCTATATATTAGTGAAAAATTAAGAAAGGTGAATGAAGGTGCCAGTGAAGTCTTCAAAAATGTAATTGTGGATATTTTGTCTTGGTATTTTTGAGCACCAAAAGAAGGAGTTGACCACAAGCTGACTTACGTGGTCTGTTTTCACGAGCTTCATGTTGGAAAGAGTTTAACATACACCTAGCTGCTGTGGACAAAAATTTACTGTGAGGAAAGCATCCTGTCTTTTCTCCTATTTAGTAATTTGCAGTAGAAACTTGAAAATTGTTGTTAAATTTCCTCTAAAACACTACTGTTATCAACTGGGTAATAATCAAAATCCTGAAGTTTACAGGGAACATGAGCAGGGTTAAAACAGTAGGCTTGAGAGACTTGCAGGCAGAATGAAGTAATCAAACTAACGAAAATTCAGATTTACTAAGATTTAGAGGTAATCTGTAAATAAGAGGAACATGCCCCTCCAGTCTCAATTATTAGGTGAATTCACTGAATTGCTATAATTTCTACAGCCCTATGGAGGAAACAGAGACTCAATCTCCAGAGGAATGGAGCAAGCCTTGTATTTCAAATGTTATGCACTAGTGCAGACATAATGGACAAACCTGATTAGCAGAACCTCTCCTCAAACCAGACTTTGATAGGGACAAGGAGTTCCACTATTTTTTTGTGGGTCCACAGGTCACACATCTGCAACACAGCTGGCATAGCGGCTTGGAGCCAGGACAGAGATTGTGGAGAGATTAACCTTGAATAATATACTTATCATTCTGACTTTAAGGGAACCTAAGTGTATTTTTCATTCTTCTAAATGCTGGGATTCACCTCAGATATCCTCAGGCCATTCACATAATTTCTATTAGTCTTAGATTTTTGATCTTTAATTTTCATTGCATCCTGTTTGCATAATCGTTCATGAACAACTACTACTGCATAGGCAGTAGGCCGAAAGGAAAAGGTGTTTATGTACACATCTGAAAAAATAAGTAATATTAATTTAATTTGTTTTGACTATTCAGTATTAAATTGAAAGCTGTACAATGTAGAGCACTGCCACATCATTGATTCAGGTATATCACAAGGTGATAGACCCTCAATATTCTTAAAGGATCAGTAATGTAACTTTCAGAAAAAGTATATCACTACATTTCCCACCAATATTCAAGTTTTTGTCTACTACTTGGTATTAAAAAACTTTTCTCAAAGTCAGTAATGGCATTATAAATATAACCAAGTACTAAATTATTTTTCAAAAACCAAAGGAATTCCATCTTTAATCAACAGCAGACATTAATGGCAGACTGAGTAGTCCCAGACTGAGTAGAACAGATGCAATCTATTTCCAGGACCGGAACCTTCTGATACTTTTGTCTTCTCTGTAGATTATACTTTGAATTTAACACATTTTAGTCCTATAAGATTGATTAAGTTAAAGATTCTACAAACACTAGTGGAAACTTCTGTTTTGTCAACACAACTTGATGGCATAATTTGATCAAACTGAGCCTACTCCTCCAAATCCAGCTAATTTGAAGAGGGACTGCATGAGGACATTTTTCTAAAATTCAGGTGGCAAGGCCTTGAAGGCCGTTTTCTCATGAAGCATAATGCAATGATGTTTTGGAAGATTAGAATCCTTTGCAATTCCAGCAAAACTATGCTTAATTTCATAATAAATGCAGAACCAGCTGATTGTAGTTATTGCAGATGCATTTACTAAAACAGCAACACATAAAAACACACAACTATAATATAAAGTAAGCTTGCAATATTGGCTCAGTACCAATCAATAATTCCCAGGAAGCTGTGTATAAAACAATTCCTTAGATATGCAGTTAAGTAGAAGGAATTAATTCTGGGACGTTTACTTTCTAATTTTGTTCTAAACCAGCATCAGAGTGATTTCTCTCTAATCATCATGTTTTGAATAGGTTAACTGGAGTAATTTTTTTTCTTGCATCTTGCAAAACAATTGTCCCTTGAGTGTTTTTCAGCACACTTTTCTGCCTAAAATTATAAAAATACCCCATGAATACTCAAGAAAATGGATAAAGAAGAGAGACATTGCTGTGCAGACATCTGGAAGGATGGTACAGAAAATTTTTCTCAGTGGACCACCAAATTCACCTCTGACTGACAGAGATTCAAAACCATTTCAGACTGAAGAGTCATATTAGTTTCGTGCTTTTCCATCTGTTTTTCTTTCATATGACAAAAGTTAAGCTTAGATGCTACAATTTTAGGAACATTCCATGTTATACACAGAATTACAAAGATCAGAACAAATTTTTGCCTAAGTTTTCCTCATATGAGATTCCACTTGGATGAAAACTAACCTTCCTTGGACCGATGGAAAGCTGTAGGACACTGAAAATAACAAAGAAATTGTTATTTCTCAAAGAGAAAGATGAGATAGAATTGGGTTACAGGCTGTGGGAAGCACCTGCAGAATGCCATGGCAGCAGACAAGCTTGTCTCTGCCTGACCTTGGGGGAGGACGAGCCACATGGCAGACACCTTTCGGATAGGAGCCTGCCAGAACCTTCCAGACATCTAAATGGCATGTGATCACCCCTATAAGAACATTAAGAAAGCGTGTTGCTGACATGGCAATGTGTGATAGGGTCACTTAGTGTAAAATCCCGTATCAGGAAATACTGTGTCTTGAAAAAGCATATAAAACCAGCTTGATTCTCTGAATAAACATCTCAGCATCCCTGCTGGTCTGAGTCCGTGCCTTGGTTGTTGCAAGAAATCTTAAAAATATATCTGGTCTGAAGTCCTGAATGTGATGTTAAAGGAAGATTTAAAGGATGGTAAATACCTTCAAAATGTGTGTTAGAGAAGAAGAAATGAATAAAAATTTTGTTTAAAGTTCTGTAGGGAATACTGGAGTAATTATTTACCCAGTATCTATCAGTGAATTTTTATCATTCAACACTTTGCTTATCAAAATTCAGTTTTTATTAATTTCCCCAAATGCTGCAAAACACAGGCTTTCAAAAGCAAATATGCAAGAGAGAAAAGGAAAAATCCTTTTTTGTTGCTAGAAACTTTCACATCTCTACTAGCTCATATTCACAGGATCAGTCATACAGCAAGTGGGGCGTTCCTCACGACGAATCCCCTGCACTCCAGTGACAACTGCTGCCCGTTAAACACCCATCACTTCTCCATGGTTCTCCACAGAGTTCTCCAAATTCAGCAAGTCTCCTAACAGAAAGGCACTGAAGTATTTTGAACAAATAAACTAACTTTGTGAACATAACAGTCCATGATACATGAAGTCCTTTAGCCTTCATTCTTAACTGTAGTTGTGATGTGTCAGATCTAAACCCTGTAAGTGCCATGTTCTTGCTAAAAAATTTCAAAATGCATAGACTTGTGAATCCACAAGATGGAACAAGAGAGGCCAGAAGGGCTATTCCTGCTGCTTGGGAAGAGAGCAATATTTTTTCTCTGCAGCTGTAGATACACTTCAATACCAATAAAACCATGATTATTTACACTATGGGAATGTTCCTGACCTCTGCAGGCAGTTTAAACTTTTAGGTTTATCCTTTCTTTTTTTTTCCCATGCAGTGTTTTTACAGTCATAATATTTCCTAAGTGAGCTTCTTGGAGAAAAACATAATACTTTAATGTTTGTTATGGGGATGAGGTGAAGTACATGTCAGCAATTTTTTGGAAATAATTGACCTTACTATGCTTTGCAAGTGAAAATCCATGCAACTGTCCTTTTAACTGAGAAATGTTTCATTAATGGTGATATTGTAAACCATTGTATCATAAAGTATTTGCTAGACACCATTTTTAAAGAAGAATTCTCTGAAGTGTATCCATTTATCTAAGTCCTCTTGTTACAAACTGGTTAGAAGCATCATCCTTCCTAGCACCCAAGCCAACCTGTTCATCCAAGAAGCTGAACACAATACTGTAACGAGTGAGAACCAGGCTTCCGAGACTCGTGAACCTCTTCTGAGCTCTCAGAAGATGACATGGTTGGATCTCACTGCTGATGTTACACCTCAGTAATTAAACAGGTATCTATTTTTTTGCAAAGTGAATTTATAAAAATCATGGTCATAAATTACAGCACATATTTTATAAGCTCTAAAGCTCACTGGCAGGTCCTGAGATTTTGTTGTCCCATTGGACCAAACTTCCTTCTTCTGGGGCATGTGTTTCAACCCCATTCATGTTGCTTACTGCCTTTTTGCCTTGTTCAGCATCTTGGGTCAGCCACTCTGGGCAACCAAAGGGTGAACTTGGCTTCTCTGCAACCCAGATCCTGAAACATAGCATGTAACTTTCCAGCAGCAGCATCTGAGTGTTTGGCTTTTTTTCTGGCTTATGCTGGCTGTTGTGGTGTGTAAAATAAGTCTGAAACAAGAAAAGGAATAGTCTGGTGGTCTATCTTTGCAAGTTTTTCTTATTCATTCACATTTAATTGTCTTATATTAATTCCCTGCTAACTGTCTGAATAAAGGCCCTGAGGAAATGTCCCTTGACACCTTGGTGTGATATGAAACCCCCAACAACATGCTTCTTCATGTGGTCCCTCTGCATGTTCACTGTGTTTGCTGGCCTTCCTCTTATGTTTCCTTTCTCTTGTACAACCATAATTAAATGATTTTGTGGTTAGTATGCATGTTCATAAGATATTGCTCTGCAGTAAGAGGCCTTGTGATTATTTCAGCTCAGGATCTAATTTTAGACTCAGACCATCACCATACAGTTCTTATCTCTTATTTCATATTCATCATTTGATTTAAAAACCAAGATGATTATTGTTAAAATAGAAAGATTTTTGTCCTTTTCCTTCTTTTTCTCTTTCAATCAGAATATTAATATGGCATGGATTTCCATTTTTAATTAATCCCTCAAGAAATCAGAAGCACCTGTTTACTGTATGGCCTCTTCAAAAGAAGCACATGAAGCAGGTTGGAAAAGTTTTAATACTTACTCTTTGTATCCTAAATTAATTTATACTCTGTGCTCTCCTCCAATAGCCACCAGACATAAAATTTCATGTTTATGTCTCTAATGTCTAAATGTTGACAAGTTTCATATCCTGTCTTTTGCTTGGTTCTCCTGAGTTAATACTGTCTTAATAGTGAGTGTAATAAATAGATGTAAACAATGCTCCTGGTGAAATCTTACAATGATAAATGGCAACATTCTTGTGTAAAAAAATTTGGATGGAGTAAAGCAGCAGATTATGCTGAAAATAGATGGAGGATTTTTTCCCTCATCCTTGTCGATAAGTTTCTGATGAGAACACACAAAAAAAGAATGTAAATAGGCTGAGTGTCCTTGCTTTGCAAAGTCAACTCTCTGTATGGTAAGAAATGTGACACCTATCTCAGAGAGAGGCGCTTACAATGCTGTTCATTAATTTTATCACTAACATAAACTTTTAATATGCATATGATCAGTATATGGGACTTTTAGGGCAGCTTAAAATGACTGTAACCTGTAATTACTACTCCTGTACTTGATTATAATAATCTGATTGCAATTATTCAGTGATTTTAATACAAGCCCCAAGCTATATAACAGTAATTCAAGTGCAGTGATTGGGAACATGTTTCTGTTTGGCTGCGAAATGATGTTTTAATTCGCACTGATTCAGGGATCTGGCTATAGTTCTACTCATGTAATTACGGCACATTTATGCAGTCAAGTACAATAACTTTAGTTTGAAGTGAATTTAATTGGTACAAAGATGCTATATAAAGTCAAAATGGATCATAAGCATGAATTCCTTAGATAGAAATAATAAAGCAAAGATAGCAATACTTGGCTGGTTTGACCATTACAATGAGATGGCCAATTTTTAGATAAAAATGAAAAGGCACATGGTAAGATGGGAGAACATGTTTACAGTACAATAAGATGCATTTTAGCTAGGATCCAAAGTTATTACTAAAAGTTTTATAATTTCTGTGGGTTTGTCTTAATCCTGAGTTTAAGCCCATGATCAGAACAAAGACATTTAACATACTCCTGGAAATGCTTTACTCTGATGAAAATTTTCACTTAGTGACCCTAAGTTTCTAAATGAGCATAAACTCTGCAGGCTATCTCCTTTGTTTTCTCTTACATTATCACTTCAAAATCAGACATGGCAAAAAAGAGTTTAACAAAACAAAATCAAGGCCTGTAAAATGTGTATTTTGAAGACTTACATCAAGCAATGGAAATGTCTTTGCCAGCAGAAGGTTTCACTACCTTTTAAAACCCCTTTATTAGGCAACTAATAAGATATAACAAAAAAGAAATTACTTCATGAGTAGATATATTAATTTACTTTTGGATATAAATGAAAATTAGTTTTTTCTTCAACAAAACCATATTTATTTAATAAATCAGTGCTTCTTAAACACAATAACATTTTTGTTCAGACCAAAAAGGAAAGCAAATAACTTAATTACAATATGTGTTTTATTAGCTCTTTCAATTTACTTGAACTGAAAAACTTTGATGCCCCACAAAAGAAAAAGAAAAAAACAAATGCATCAATGAGAATTAGTGGATGCATGGGGATAATACACTTTTTACACAGTGACTTCCTAGGTTTTCTGTATTTGTAACTGAATGGAGGAATGAAAATGTTTCAAGAGAAAACTCCTCAAAAACAAAACAATCAACCAAAAATCTGGAAACAATTTAGAAAATTGCACAAATAACAAGTCAACAAGAAGGACTTATGTCAAACTGCTTATTTGGGGAAAAATATTTTTGCACCACTACTATTATCATCGTTTCTTAGAAGTATTCTTTTCTTTTATTGACATTGATAATAAATGCATAATTTAATTGCATGTGAATTAAGTGTTCCTAATAAACCAATAAATCACTTTGATAATGATTTTGTTTAAACTGCATGAACTGAATTTTTTAGTCTGAGACATTTGACCACAAAACAGAAAAGTTAAAATGTAATTTAGATGATTATTTCTGAATGTCATCAAGTTTTTACACCACATATTATATACTTCATAATCCACAATACTGCCCTTAAACTGTTTTATGCTGTGTTCCAAGAGAAAACCCTGAATACCAGTGAAAAATTTGGTTTCACAATGGACCTTGTATGGAAGAAAACTTAGTACATATTTTTAATTTTGATTTTTAAAAAGTCTTATTGTTCTGATTTTTACAGAAGGCAGAAAAAATGTCTGATTCCACACCAAACCAATCAATCAGTTCTGGCCTTCTGATTGCTAATACTGCAAGATAAAAATTCTAGAGGTTCCAGAGAGAATTCATTAACAGTGAGGAGACACTAAAATATGTTTAACTGTACTCATAGGTGTAATGGCCACTCTTACCATTGCACAACAACTTTAAAAATCATGCATTACCAGCACATGCTGTGTTTTCCTGTGCTCCTTGCTCAGAAGCCAAACAAATAATCTCTAAAAACCTAGTTGTATCTACATACTAATATTATTTAATAGTATTTTTAATATGATTTTTAATTTGTCACAATAATTTGTATATGAAAATTATCATGCCACTGTGATAAAAACATCTTTGGAACTTCACAGACAGGATATTCCAAGAGTTAAAGAATGAATGAAATTGTGTCTATATTTGCTTCATCAATTCAATGTTTTAAAAAGTTAATAAAATCTAGCTAATTGCTTAATATTTTCAAATAGGCCACAAATAAAATGGGCTTCAATAATAAACTTGGACAAATTTATGAGAAGAAAATCTGGTATTGTTTAAATTTTGTGTTCTTTTTCCTTGAAGTTTTTTAAACTTCAAGATTTTGAATTTTAATTTTATTTTAATATTTATTAAGAGCTGCTGAGTTCTCTTTCCTCTGTGGTTTTGTTCAGTGTTTTGTTTTTTTTTTTTTCTTATACACTGATTCTATAGAGTAGACTTGAAAATGAGCACAGGAATGTAACATGATTGCAGTATTAAGGGATAGCTATATCACTGCTTGAGGCCCTCCCACAAGGCATCTGTGTCAGAGCAGGCTTGCACCCTGACAACTCATGCATTAAAAAATCTTTGCCACCCTTTGTCATGTGGTTGTGGCAGAGAGACTGAAGTTTCTCTACATAGTCAGCTCCTGATGTTTTGACATCTGTTTCTATGAACTTTAACGTGCCTTTCATTCATGCTGAACACTACCAGATTTAAAAAATACCATCCCTGGCTCTAAGCATGTAAAATCATCACTTAATTGGTGTCATACCAAGTACTTTTATCAATATATACTCATTCATTTGTAAAAATTGCCCTCCTAAAAATTTTGGCATCCAAAAAAAAGTTAAATATTTCATAATTCACATGACAGTAAATAAACAAATGTGGGCCAAATCCCACCAATCAATGACAAACTGAACATACTTGCATTTGTGAAACTTCCAGAAGTCTGTGGGGCAACCCCTCCTCCTCCAGTGGGTAACCTGGTTCAGGGGTGATAATTGTTAGAGTGGGTCCCTCAGGGTCTAGCGAAGAGTTGGCCTTGGCTGACCATGCAGCAGGCTTTAGCTTCAGACCCTAGGAAGGCAGACCCTGGGAGGGAGAACAGCTTGTTTACATAGCGCAGGGAAACCTAAAGAACAACTGCCCTATGGG
Organism: Onychostruthus taczanowskii; assembly: GCF_017590055.1. NCBI lineage: Eukaryota > Metazoa > Chordata > Aves > Passeriformes > Passeridae > Onychostruthus > Onychostruthus taczanowskii. The sequence goes on from NW_024505008.1 coordinate 3,704,052, forward strand.
AGCTGATATTAATAAAGCCATCATACAAGGTTATGTTTCTAGAAGGTTCCCCAGCTCTCCCCTCCTGATTGGTTATTATTTGATGCATTGTTTTACATATTCCTAATCCTAATTTATAACTGGATCCCTGGATTTAAGATCCACCCTTAAATTCTCCATGTATATATTGTTATACTGTCCCTGTTCCTGCCTTTTGTGGTTAGCCCCGTACTGTGCTCGGCTTCCCTCTGTTATTTTCTCCTTACTAAAGTTCATCTGTTTTGGGTAACCCAGTCGTGCCTGTCCTTCTACTTAGCCACTGCTCCTGGCTGACACCATCCTGGGGTTGCAGAAACCGAAGCCACGAGAAGTGGCGCCAGAAAAGGCATCATAGTGAGGGAGAACCTCATAGTGAGTGATTGTGTCAGTGTCAGTGGGAGATACCAATTGGTAGGCGATCTCCTTTTTGCTGTGAAGTTTTTCATGGAGCCAGGCATGATTCAGCAGTGGGTGTCTGAAGGAGCAGCAACCCACAGAGAGTACATTGTAAATAGGAGAGTGAAAAAGGAGACATTCCACTCATCGACCTAATTAAGCAGGGGCATATTCCACCCCAATCTGCCTTCCCCAGGATGGGTTCCAGAATGTCATCTGTAGAGAAGGAGCTTTATGGACATTTAAGTTTATCCTGAGAGCCCATGGGAGGGAGATCAAGAAGTAGGAACTCAAAGACATCTCCAAGTGGGTCCCAGAACTTTCCTGGCGCCACAGCCTTTAATATCACCAAGGCTGATTTTTGGGACTCAGTGAGGGGTGAAGCTTAATGAATGAACAGCTAAGAGGGACTCCCTAGCACCCCACATGCTTTCCATCTTTTACATAATCCTTGAGACTTTTAAAACAAACTAAAAGTGTCACGAACCTTGTTCAACCAATGCTACCCAACCCAGGACTGTGTACCCTTCCACTAACCCTGGGAGTAGGAGATGAGATCGGAGCCCGTCACAGACACAGGTGCCCATGCAGACTGTAACTTCTGCCATTTTATTGTCTCCTCCTTCTCAACCTTCGGACTACCCCAGAGTGGGATACGGGGCTGATATTGCTAGTGTGCTTGGAGGAAGCATTGATTCACGTTACTCCACCGCCCACTGTCCACCTCCAGCTCCTCCACTTGGGGCCCAAGATAGCAATGGCCACACCATCTTCTATCCCTCCTACTCCATCCTATCTTTTCCTGAGCCTTCTCTGCAATTCTCCTTCACTGACCATCCCACTAACCATCATCCCAACAGCAAACTCCATCTTAACCACCATCCTGCCATACAATCCAACAACTGCCATTTTGAATCACCTACTAACTACCATTATGTCATGTCATCTACCTCAGTCGACATTCTGTCATTAAGCTCTGCCTCTAAGTCCCTTCTGCCTTTGGCCACACCTCATCCAGGGAAACCAGAACCCTGCCCACCTGGGTTCCTGAAGTGCCTTCAATATGGCAGCTGCCTGCACTGGTGCCTACCCAGAGGCCTGCATCAGAAAGCAACTCCCTAGCCCAAAGCAACCGGCAGGCCAAAAGACCAAAGAAAGAAAAGTCCAACAATGATGATAAGTGGCATAAAAGATCCAGACATCAGTGCCTCGGAGAGCCACTGACAGTAAACTTCAGCTCTGCCTATTCGGTGCAGCCCTATCAAGTAACTGTTACTACTCCGACAACATCAACCACCATCTCTAGCACTGTTCTAAGGGAAGGCTTTGTCACCAGTCTAGAAGTTCCACCGACAACAAGAAGACAGTAAAAATTTAGCAAGAACCAGAAAAAAGAGAAGAAAACAGCTACTGAAACTACACCAGCCACCGTGCTGACAACCACATCAACACCATAGCGGCTGCCACAAAAGCATCTTCCATCAGAGCTGCTACAAGTACAGCTGCAAAGGTCCTATGCACAACTGCACCATTTCCTGTTACTCATTTCGAAAACAAATGACACCTCATTCTTGTTAAGTAAACTTAAGTTTACTTATCATTTTTATATAACCAAAATTGCTGCTGTTTTATTATGTTGTTATTAGTTTTCCAATAATACTTTAAGCTGTCTAATTAGTATATGTCCTGCTTAAAATCTTAATTTTAATTATTTTTCAAGAATAGCACTGTATTTTTACCCTTAAATATACATTCACACTAATACATCCTTTTAAGAGCCATTTTTTGTTTTTCCAGTACACACTGCAGATAGGTACAAGTGTTACAGACTGATAGAAGTATTATTTGGCAGTTTCTAAATGAGCCTTTCAAGTCTTTCAGGAAAATTCCCTAGAAAGAACCCCTGAGTGGAAAAAACAAAAACATCTTAAAAAGACTTGCCTACTGTGTAACTTTGTAGCTCTACCTTGCAGATCACCATTCAAATTAGAAGCTGGTTGGACAGACTATTAAAAAAATTAGAACTTACCTGGTTAGGTGATGTTAGTTGGGATGGAACTGTTTATTCTTGTTATGATTGTTTGTTCTTGTTGTAAATGTTAGTTCTTGTTGTAAGAGTTACAATGTTAATGTATTTACTATATTTAGTAAGCCATTCAGAAAGATTTTTTTGTTACTAAATGTGTCTATTTAAATGTACTTTCAGTTTTTTTTATTTATATATTTATATTTTTAATTTTTTTTAATTGAATAAAGAGGGGGAGTAGAGTAAAGATAATATCCCATCATGCAAGAAGATTGGTGAGAGTCTTAAGAGTTATGAGAGTCACATATGTTTAAATTTTTGAATTATGTTAAAATATTTTGAAAAATCCCCCCCATCAAGCACCTTTCCATCACAGCCTTTGCTCATTGCCTGGGGGAAGAGTTAGGTAGGTTGTGTCTCCACAGGTAGAGGACCACGACAGGAGGCACAGAGACTGTAAGGCTTACAGAACATGCAGCAAATATGAGCGTAATATGAGACAAAGCCATCAAAAGCTTTGCAATTCTCCATCTAGCTGTGACACCAGAAATGACTCCATGCAACATCCAAAAAACCCTTACTCATCATTAAGTTACCATCAAAATGAAGAACAGAATTACTTAAATAGACTATTTGATTGTTTATTAATAATCATCTTGAAAATGAGGAGCAGTTTTTTTCATTGATAAAAAGAGCAATTATTAATTCTCATTGCAATAGTAGTTGTGTTACTGTTCTTATGTTTTATTAGTTCCTCTCACACTGGTAATTATTTTTGTATTTCTGCCTTAATAGCATGTTTTTAAAAGTGTTTAATAAATGTGTTGTTTTATTAAACAACAAAAGGGAAGATGTCGGAATGGATCCCCCAGAACTTGCAACAAGTTGGCCTTGGCTGACCATGCAGCAGGCTTTAGCTTCAGACCCTAGGAAGGCAGACCCTGGGAGGGAGAACAGCTTGTTTACATAGCACAAGGAACCTAAAGAACAACTGCCCCACGAGAGTTAATATGTTGGTAAAGCCATTAGTTCATCCCTACAAGGTTATGTTTCTAGAATTTTCTCCAGCTCTGTTCCCCAGCTCTCCCCTCCTGATTGGTTATTATTTGATGCATTGTTTTACATATTCCTAATCCTAATTTATAACTGGATCCCTGGATTTAAGATCCACCCTTAAATTCTCCATGTATATATTGTTATACTGTCCCTGTTCCTGCCTTTTGTGGTTAGCCCCGTACTGTGCTCGGCTTCCCTCTGTTATTTTCTCCTTACTAAAGTTCATCTGTTTTGGGTAACCCAGTCGTGCCTGTCCTTCTACTTAGCCACTGCTCCTGGCTGACACCATCCTGGGGTCACTGAAGCCAAAACTGTGACAGTCATGGTCAGTCCACCTTTAAAAAAGAAGTTAAGAATCTGTCCACTACTGGCATGGGTGTTCTCAAGGGTATTGTTAATACCACTTTTTTTCAAACTATATTTCATGACACAGTGTAATTTATTTTACACTGAATCACCACTTGGCACTTTTCCTGCTGTGTCAAGCACCAGATTTCCAATAATAAACATATTTTAGCAATTTTTTTAAAGCCCTAACTTACTGTATTCCTAATAGGAATTACTGATTTGGTTTTGTAGACTATGCAGGTCCATGAAACTGTTAAAAATAAGCAAGGAAAAACTGTTAATTGTCACACTTTCCTAACAGGAAAGTAGAGGAAATCTCAAAAAAAAAAAAAAAATTAAATTCCCCTGTGTGAGGTGGAAAATAACATTTCAAATCTGTTTAGAGCTAATGAACACATTTCAAGAGATTACTACTGTCAATTCATCCAACTTCTCAACCACTGCTCCAAGGGAATCATATAAGTGCTTGGCCTCTGTAAGATTTTAAGAAGAAAAACAAACTTCATAAAACTTAATCACATTAGTTAAAGCTGTAAAGATGTTTTAAAGCCCTTCCTAAGCCATCCAGTTCCATTACCTGAAACCAATCAACATAATCCTTCATTAGGAAGAAAGGAATGAATTAAAGTGAAAAGATTTGTAATTGAATTATTCTCAGTCTTGGGGCAATTAGAAACATTTTTTTTTTGGAACACCTAGATGTAACCTTGACTGCTTCTAATTAGTCCGTCAACTCAGATGATAAGAAAAGGCAGGAACAATTTCACAGTCTTGTCAAAATTGAAATGAGTTCAAAATTGTTGCATGTATGTCTTAGGAAGGCATAGTGAGAGAGCACAAATCAAATAAATGTAAAACAATCAAATGGAATTTAAACAACAATCCAAAACAAGTTATGTAGGGAGTACTAGCGAGCTTCTGTTCCTCTTAAGTAAAGTCACATATCTACTGGATTAATTATGTTCTTTTGGCAACTTCAGACAGTATTTCCTATGCTAGTAAACTGTTACAAAAAGTTAGCGTTGGAAAAGCTTAAAACTACTGTTTGTAAAAGTTCAGAACTATGAGCCTTCTAAAAATAGATTCTTGTGATTTTGTTTACTGCCAGTTTGTACAGAAATTTAAGTCTCCTGTATGAGAATCAAAGGCAAATGCACAATTCACTGCGACGAGTAAATACAGTAAGTTATAATCATGCATTTTTTGTTCCACTTTGTTTTTATATTTAGAATTCCAAATTTTCCTTTGCAATTTTATTCTATTCCCTGTCTATCAGAAAAGAATGTTGACTTCAGAAGAAGAGGTGCTGAGGAATTAGATTGCCATGGAGCTGTTCCTGTATCTCTTGTTATTTGAGTGTAGATGTTTGCTTTCATGTTTTGTAGTTGGGTTTTTTGTTTGTTTTCTTAGTGCAATTATAGATCTATATTGCGGAAAGCACTTGAAAAAGCAGAACTTTTATACCTATACATTTTCTCTGCTGTTAATTTAGTGTAAAAGAAGTATCTTGAATGGAAAAAAAATAACTGTTATAGAGGAGTGGAATAGTAAAATGTGTTACATTTAAATGTATTGAAAAATACCTAGTATTTCAAGTGAGAATTTTTATCCTGAGTTTAAATGAAATTTTTATAGTGAAGTTTGAACTTAAAATTCTTCCATAAGACTTTTAAAATTTATTTTGTTACTTAACATACAGTCTGTCACAGTATGGGAAATATGGGAAACAAATCTGCAGGTTGTACTTCTACCTACATTTTCTGTGGAGACATACACCTATCTTGTTTTCTGCTTTCCAGCCAAAACGTTCTGTGGCTACAGTGGAAGCCAGAAGAGAAAAACTGACCTCAGTTTACAGCCCCACTGAGAATAAGCACTGCAGCTTTACTTGTCAATCCAGCAAATTTCATCCTTTTTACTGCATATTGTACTGTGTGAAGTGTTTGGTCAGCTACTAAGATTATATGATCAAACTACCAGGCTTTTTATTTTAACAATGGCATTTTTTCAATCAAAATGTATAAATACAGACCTAAATCACTACTGATCAAGATAAGCCTTCAAAGTTAGCAGTAGATTAAAGAATATTATCTGTTTTCCAGTAGGTTGCTGCAAAAAGTTGAACACATGTTGTTTGAGAGATGGAAGTATGTTCTATTGATGCATGACAGACTTTTTCAGCAGTGGAAAAATAACTGCATTATAGCAAATTGTCAGAACTAATTACCAATTCCAGCCCCGTACTGCTTCTACTAGATGAGCTATCATTATTTTTTGTCATGTAGAGTAACACAGAAAACCCTGAAAGACCCAAATAGATGACCAAATTAAAAGTGATGTATTTTCAAAAATCCCATGATTATTATTTCAAAAGCATCATAAAGACCTAAGAACCTTGGCTTTTTTTTTTCAGTAATACTACAGTCTGCATGGACTTACATATGGATACATATTTCACAAGGACAAGACAGCTGAGACTATATGATCTATATTACTCTTTTCTTTGATTTTGGTGCAGTGGAACGACACATGGAAACTACTTTACTCATAATGTGTTTTTAGGCTTCACCGCAGGTATCTATTTCCTATCAAAGTATACTTCCTTTATTTTGAAAATATTTGGCTGTTACAATATTGCAGCAAGTACCTAATGGAGAAAAATGATAGCTTGAAAAAGTAATTTGAGGGTCAAATTTATTTAGAAACAATTATTTTCTACTTAGATCGAAATACCTACAGATCTACTGTGGATAGGAGGCCTGCATCTCTTATATGAGAAATAGGTCCAATTTAATTAATTTTAATTAATTAGGATTTATTGAGATTTAAGTCCCACATTTTTGAGCTAATGAAGTCTTTTCACACAAGTCACATAGAAATTGGTATTGGTTTTCTTCTTGGTTCTTCACAAAATTACTCATTTAGGCAACTGACAGTGGTGTTCATGAAGCTACATCACAATTATTAGAGTGCAAGCTACGTATCTAAAATACCTTTCAGTCAGAGGCAAAAAAAATAATCACACCAGAGTGTTTTATATATGTGTAAAATTTTGTGCCATTTCACATTTTTACATGGAATTCAGAAGCAAATTATAAAATAAATTTTAAATAATTGCCTATAATAAAAGGAAAATCACAAAAACACATAATTTAGTGGGAAAAACAATTTGATGGTTTCTTGTGTAACTGGTTTTGGTTTGAACACAACCCATGTTACTGTCTGTACCATTAGTACTGTGTATGGAGTAGTCTGCATCAGTATTTACCAGCATACCAGAAACACACTGTAAATCACTAAAGTCAGTATCTACGGCAGCTGTATGCACAGCAAGGAGATGCACAGTGAAAAAAAGAAGTACCAGTAGTCTGATGAAAAGTACTGTGGGTATTTTGGCAGATAGAATTAAATGATCCAAATCTGAAAAATACAAAGTCATGATCTACCAGTACTGATATCTTCTTATTTCACATCCAAGTCTCGTCAATAGCTTCTTGGAGATCAGGTGCTCCCAGCTTACATGCTGTGCTTTTAGAATCATCCACATTAAAACTTGTCTGTTATTAGAATCTTAATGTGGTGGGAGTCATTCCATAGAGTTGCAAGACAAGAGGAAATTCATCAGGGTGGAGAAATTGCACCGAGAAGCATTATTACACTGTTCTCCTGGCAGAGAACAGCAAGGTGAAAATGCCTCACTGTCCTAACACCTTATGGCTGGGTTAGCTGTGCTGTGGCATGGCATTACAGAACAAACAAGATATAAATTTATGCAAAACTTGAACATTTTGGCCAGTCACTCCTGTGTACCTTGCAAACCCTTCAACTTTACTTCTTCCATGAAGGGTTAGATGTTAATGCCTCTGGGTTTCATAGCAGTGCAATTAACTAAAAATAATGGACCAATAAATCCACAGAGAGGAGCAGAAATTGATTAATATTTATCTAAAGAAAAAAGATTCAAACATGTGTATATATATATATATACACAGATTCTCAAAAGCACTGAAAGATTAAACCCATGAGTTGAAAGTGTGCCAAGGCAAAGTCAAGGAAAATGTAAATGGTGAGCTGTAATATTTTCTTTCCTTTAATTCATTTACATAAAGATAATATGAAGTATTGTATCTGTCTGAATGAGGAAGATGTTTTAAATACATAAATACATTCTACAAAACTTAGGACATTTTAAAAAACCTGGTAAACTTTATAAGCTTAAATACCAAAAAGTTAAGAACATGCCATAAATTCTTGAACAAGGGGAACTGTGATCCATGTTTACTATAGTTATTTAATAGTGAATACAGATTTTACTTCCCTGTGGAAATTTCACAGAATCACAATCATTTAGGTTGGAAAAGATCTTGACCAACCTATGACCTAGCACCGTCCTGTCAACTAGACCATGGCACTAAGTCCAACACTAAGTCTTTTCTTTACACCTCCAGGGATGGTGACTCCAGGGGGACTCCAGGGACTCCACTATCTCCCTCGGCAGCCCAGCTCCCAATGTCCAGCCTTAAACTCCTCTGCTGCAGATTAAGCCTGTGTCTTCTTGTCCTATCAGTGGTTGCCCAGGAGAAGAGACTGACCCCCATCTGCTACACGCTCCTTTCAGGCAGTTGTAGGGAGTGGCAACTGGTGGTACAACCTGAGCCTCCTTTTCTCCAAGCCAAAGAACCCCACCTCCCTCAGCTGCTCCTCATAGGAATTGTGCTCCAGACCCTTCACCAGCTCTGCTACCCTTCCCAGGACACACTCCAGCACCTCAGCGTCCTTCCTAAACTGAGGGGCCCAGAAATGGGCACAGCACTCACCAGAGCTGAGAACAGGGGAAGATTGAGTTCCCTGGTCCTGCTGGCCACACTATTCCTGATACAGGCTAGGGTGCCATTGGCCTTCTTGGCCACCTGGGCACTGCTGGCTCTTACTCAGGCTCAGAAGGAGGAAAAAGAGATGATGTTACCAGGTACGAGAAGAGTCTCACTTCACAAATAGGTGCGCTTCACTTACGGTCTCTGTGGTAGTTCATGTACAGGTTGGAAAATGGACAAGGAAGAAGAAAGATGTATGCCATGCTTCAGAGTTGAATCTGATGCTTCAAAATACTTTTCATGTGATGCTGAGCAAGTCACTTAAACCACTGTTTCCAAGGTGGCTTTTAGTTGTGAATACGCCAATGTCATAGAAGAAATGGAAATTTAGATTTTGTGTTCAAAATCTAGGGATCTGCATTTCATCTCAGAAATGAACCAAAAGCTGGACTACAAACCAACTGGTATACATGACAATTTCACAGTATTATAGAATAAGTAGAGTTGGATCTGTCATGATCATCAAGTCTGACTCCTTGTCCTGCATAGGACACCCCAAAAATTACAGCCTGGGCCTGAAAGCATTGTCCAAACACTTCTTGAATTCAGACACGGTTGGTGCTGTGACTCCCCACTTCCATGGCGATCATGTTCCAATGCTCAGCCACCCTCTGGATGAAAACCTTTTACCTGATACCAAACCTAAACCTCCCCTGACTGAGCTTCAGACAATTTCTTTGAGTCCTGTCACTGGTCACATGTGAGTATTGTCACCGATCTCACAGATCAGTGCCCTCTGTTTCCTCTCATGATTGTGCTGAAGACCACAATAAACTCTCCCCTCAGTCTCCTCTTCTGTTGGGAAGACCAAGTGACCTTAGCTGGCTTCCCCTCCAGAGCTTTCACCATCTTTCTAGTGCTCCTTTAGACTCTGTAATAGCATAATGTCTGTTCTATTTCAAGGTGAGGTTGCCTCAGTGCAGATCAGAGTGGGACAATCCCCTCCCTTGCCTGGTTGGCAGTGCTGGGCCTGATGTCCCCCAGGACACACTTGGCCGTCCTGGATGCCAGGGCACTGCTGACTCCTGTTCAGCTTGCCACTGACCAGGACCCCCAGTCCCTTTCCAAGGTGCTGCTTTCCAGTATCTCATTCCCAGTCTGTCAATCCATCCAGGGTTACCCTATCCCAGGTGCAGAATCTGGCACTTTCCCTTGTTGAATGATCTTCATATGGTTGGTCATTGCTCATTCCTCTAATTTCCTGAGGTCTCTCTGCAGGGCCTCCCTGCCTTTGATGGAGCCAACAGCTCCTCCCATTTTATGGTCATCAGCAAACTTATGGAGTATTCCTTCAAGTCCTTTGTCCAAATTGTTAATGATGACGCTGAAGAGAACTGGGCTGAGAATGGAGCCCTGTGGAGCCTCACTGGTGACAGGTCACCAGTCTAATGTCACCTCATTCGGTATAACTCTTTGTGTCCAACCCATGAGCCAGTTGCTCACCCATTACGTAACATGACTATTGAGATGTATGCCAGATATTTTGTCCAGAAGGATAATAGGAGAGACAATATCAGAAGTTTTGCTGAAGTTCAGAAGGATTATATTTACTGACTTTCCTAAATCAGCTAGGTGAGTTACATTGCAATAAAAGGAAATCAGGTTTGATAAGCAGGACTTTCGTCTCATGAAGCTCTGCTGGCTGTGACCAATGACTGCATTGTCCTTCAGGTGTTTTTCAATACCTCCCTGAATAATCTTCTCCATAACTTTATCAGGCACTGAAGTGAGACTGATAGGCCTGTAGTTTCCAGGGTCCTCCTGCTTGCCATTCTTGAAAACTGGGACAAAGTTAGCCAGCTTCCAGTCAGCTGGGTCTCCAGATACCCAAGACCTCAAAAATAGAGGGAGGTTTTGCAATGACATCAACTAGCTCTGAGGACTCTTGGATGTACCAAACAGGTCCCATACATTTGCTGGTGCAGCAGGATGGCCTCTGCTTAGAATGAGATAAACCAACTCTTACAGTAACATTAAAGTTATTGCAAAACTACCAGTAGCAAATGGAGAGAGGTGTCATTCTGCTTTGGCGTTGAATAATGCTGCAACCAGTCTGACACATCAATCTGGAAGTTTAACAACTGGAGACTGTGGTGAAGGTGTGGTAGACTAGATAAAGTAACCTGATAAAGGAACAAACAGATGGCACTACTAATAACTTATCTAAAGCTGCTGAGCTGACACAGCTGGCGTGGAACCATATGACTGATAGTGAATAAGTTTAAACTATAATGGCCTATCTTTATTTTTTAATGGAAGAATCTTCTAACATATGACTGCTTAGAGTATATGTGGAGATTCCTCCCTTGGGTGGGGATGATGCTCAAGGTTACTTCCTGGAGGCTGAGCAAAAGACACTTGCCCATGGTTGTTGGTATAGGTAACAAGAATCTCTATTTAATAATTGGGTTTACTGGATTTAATTGGTTTAAAACACTTGCTTTAATATTGCTTATATAGTGCATTGTACTATTGTAGTAGTTATACCTCCTATACTGTGTAGTAAATAATTCTGATTGAATCTATTTGTCTAACCATTATCATAATAAATAATTTATAGAAATATATCTGGTTTGCTGTCCTTCATCATATGGGAGATAGTTGTCTAAAGGCTCAGTTAAACCTCTTTAACCCTTTACATGTAAACCATTTGTCACACTCCACTGTGGGGAGCTTTTGAAAGAACTCTAGGATGAAATTAAGTCAAACAAGATAGTATTTTATCTGAGAACCATTTTTTGGTAACAAAGATGGAGTTGCCCTACTTAAGAAGATTAGAAAAGAAAGAAAAGAAGGACGGAAAGTAAAAAAGGATAGGGGAGAGAGAGAGGCCCCTCCCTCACGTGCTTCTGACTACCATTGTTGAGACAGAAATAAACTGGCTTCTCAACACCATTGACAAAGTCTGGATCTAAGTTTGGATCCAACCGCACCTTCACGATTCAAAAATTTCTGAATTCCAAGAAAGAATTCAGAAAGCATGGGGTTCCTTTCTGCACATTGTGACTCAGCGGTTGGGCTTCTTTAATAAACTTTGTCTGAAGCTTCCACTCTGCTGTGACACTGGGTCACTGAAACGACCTTAGAAGAAACAAATAAGGAGATACTGTTTTTCCTTCATAGACTCCACAGTTGCAGATGGAGTTTTCCAAGCATTTAGCTATACTTTTGCCAACTGTTACCTGAACATGTGCTGCCTCATCTTTTCAGATGCAAAATGTCTTGATCTTCTGCTGGAGGATTTTCTTAATAGAAGCAGGATATGTCGCTCTGATTTTAGGATTTTTCTTAAACATGCTTCAAGTTATTTCCTCAAATAATGAAGACTGTATCTTCCTAACTAAATGTTTGATAAACTGCTATATTTTTTCATGTTTGGTCTTAGAAAATGCTAACTACTTTAACTGAAACTTTGAAAGTATTTAGCATGAGTCCTGAACCATGCAATTTTCCACTTTGGTTGGGCAAGCTACTATGAAATTGAAAATCAGGTCTTAGAATGATAAATATTGTTTTAACTTGTGAATGATTCAGAAAAACAATAAAAATAGTCTCTTTTTCCTGTAATCATGCACTTTTTCCCACTTGACCTGAAGGCTGTTAATGATTCCCTGAGAAATACAGACCTAGTTCCTGCCCCAGCTGTACATGGATCTTATGACAGTAATAGCATTTTGTCCTTTTTGGGGGCAGTGGCAAGGGAAGGCATCTGTTCTTCTTATCCTTTGCAGAATCACAGGAAGATCTGAGAGCAGAAGAGGTTTCCTTCTCACTGCTTTGCTTTAATGGTTTAGTAAGACAAATGTACTCTATGTTATCCCATTTGCCTGAGCTCCTACCAAAGGTCTGCTACAACATCAGCAAATGCTTGGCTTTAAAAGCTAGACTGAAAGTACACAGGTGCTCACGAAAAAATACTCCAAGGTGTTTTGCTGATACCTCAAATTCTCTTACTGGGGAGTAGTAAGTGAATTCATTAGAAGTCAAGTGCACTGGCCATTACTCTGGGAGAAAAAGAGTCATTTTATCTTGCAGCTGTAGGTCACACAGATAAATTTTTCCTTTTTAATGTAGTACTTAAAATCTCCTGTCTTTGATGAGATGTAATAAATGTCAGGGTTTTTTTTCAACTTTCCTCTCTGTATTATCATACCTCTGAATTTGTTAAAAAAAAAAAAAAAAGAACAAGAGTATCTCAGGAAGCAAATTTTTATTTCCGGAGTTAAACAAGGAAGAGATGCTCATAGATATGTATAACCACAAGAGATAAGAAGATAATTAAAAAGTCAATACCCATCATAACCCTAAACACTATCAATGATTTATAAACACTATATATGAGACATCTGCTGTTTATTACGGCATAAATGGCATTAAAGTATGAGACGAATCTGTGCTAAATCTCAAAGTATACTATACACTGCAACTTCTGTCCTAAAATTAATGAAAAACTGAACAAACTTTCAAGGCTTTAACTTCAGTCCTGATTTTTTTCATTGAAATACGGAATAGTTCAGAGTCAAGCACTATGTGAAGTGATTTACTTTGGTTTTATGAAAGGCATTTTAGAAATGTCACTCTATTGTATCTTACTGTATATAAGAATTAACTACTGTGATAGTTAATAGGCACAAGAGATGACTATATGTACTATGATCAACCCCATCAATTACTATTCACCAGCAATTAATGTGAAGTACTCTTGATATAAGAGATTTGAAGACAAAAGGAGTAAACACATTATTTAAAAAGGGGTTGCATTTAATCCTAGATTTTTTTTCACTCTTAAGATAACGATATACTACAATATTTTCTTTTTAATAATAACAGCCTTTCAATTAAATGATGCAATCAGTATGCCACAAGTCATGTCTTTCTTTGGTAGGAGGAATTAGAAGGCCCAACATTCAATTGACCTGTTTCCAAATAATCTACAGGAAAAAAATGAAGATTAAGTCCTCTAACAAGAGCAGTTTTCACAGTGCAGCATACAAAGAAAAGGATTCCGTAAAAAGATGAGAGGGCAAGCCCTATTGTGCTGGCTCACTTAAATCTTATTTCCAATTCACTGAATGTGTTATTTGACTTGGCAAGTGAGTTGGTATGTGTATTAGATCAGCAGGGAGCCTAATCAAGGAGATGCCAAGTTTGCTGCAGCCCCTCTGTGCAGCATTAGCCTCAGCTAGTGACCTTAAGCAAAGTGGGTGGTTGAACCCATAAGAGAATAGCGTTAACTTTTTACTTGAAGTTCAGCCTGATTTGAAGTCTCCCTTTGTGCGTTATTAAAAAAAATGCAAAAAGCATTCAACAGAACAGAATATAGTCTGCTCAGCACCATGTTCACATGCAAAGCTTTATAGAAGCATGCCTCCATTAATGCTGACACATGCAAAAGAAATGAAAATCATTAACTCAGCTAAGGCACTAGATTTTGCAGCTGTAGAACAATTCACTTTGTAACACAGTAACTTGAAGTTGAGGGGTTTTGAGTTTTCTTTTTTTTTTTTTTTAATCCTGATAAGCTGTTGTTAATTGCCTCAGAAATTATTTTCAAATATTAAGCACATTTCAAAACCAAAAATCCTACAAAACTGATATGCAGCACTATTTTTATACCCCCATTTTGCTAGCCATTTGAGGTGTACGATTTTTTAGAAAAAAATTCTCCGTTTACAGATCCAGAGAGATTAGTGTAGCCTGCCCTTTCCAGTTTTTCTGTACTAAATTATATTCAGTCCATACATCTTGAAAAAACATCTTGACATGTGAGAGGCATCTCACATGTCACATCCTCCTCCTAGCATTCACCTGCTTTGGCATGGGATCCTCCATGGGCTGTAAATGGATCTCTGCTTCATCATGGTCTCATCACACTTCGCAGCCCCTTCAACTCAAGTTCAGACAGAAGCTTCAGCCTGTCCAGTGCAGCAGCACAGAAAACAGTGGCAGTATCTTGGCCATCTTCCAGCTCAGGAGCATCACCATGGTTGGTACCAGAATGTTCTGAGGCACAATACAGTGAGGTGATCAGCAGTACATCACTACAGTGAGCAGTGAAAGTAAAAAGCAGCCACTAATGAGCACTAGATTCTAATATACAGTCAGGAGAGTGGGCCCCATGGCAAGCACTGCTCATTACTAACTAAACAGTAGTAACAGCTATAAATTCAATCTAGTACATCCCAATCAAATCTGTTGTTATCCTGAACCCTTTGTGTATCCAGTTAGGCATCGAAAGGACTGTTGTGTTTTAATCCCAGCTGTCAGCCAAGCTCTGTTAAAGTTCTCTTACTCCTTTGCCAGCAAGACTAGGGAGAGAATTGGAAGAGTAAAAGTCTGAAAACTTGGGATTCAAAGTAAAGACTGTTTAATAAGGAAAGCAAAAGCTGCACACACAAAGCAAAACAAGGAATTAATTCACTGCTACTGATGGGAGGGCAGGTCTTCAGTCATCTCCAGGATGGCAGGGCCCCATAATGCATTATGGTTACTTCTGAAGAGACACACCACCAAATGTTACCATTTCCTCTTTCTTCCCTCTACTTAATACATTAAGCATGATGTCATATGGTCTGAATACTGTTCTGGTCAGTTTGGGTCACCTGTCACAGCTTGTTTCCTCCCATACACACCCAACTTCCTCACAAGTGTGCAGACAACAGAAACAGCAAAGCCTCGGCTTTGTGTAAGCCCTCTGCAGCAATAACAAAAGCATCACTGTATTATCAGCTGTGTTCAGCACAAATTCAAAACATAGCCCATACCAACCATCCACTGTGAAGAAAATTAACTGTACTCCAACTGAAACCAGCACAGACAAAAAGTTTGATTTCTTGATAAAAACAGTGATAGGAAAACAAATAACTTTAGTCTAATGACTACATGATTAGACTATGTGAACCTCCCTGACTTTGTCTTACACATCAGAAAGAATATGGAAAATCCACAGTCCTATGATGGCTTAGCAGGAATGTAGCAGTTGTGCCATACTTAATTACCTGGAAGATGTAATAGGCAAAAAATACAAGCAAAACCCATTGCTAACAGAACGAGGATCTGGGGGTGTACTGAAGGCTCTTCCTGGATATGGTTTCTTTGATCTCATATTGCTTGTCTTTTTCCAGACCTCTCAGTGCCTTGATTTTTAGGATTGCATATTGCAGGAAGGCAAATGGAGGGAGGGGGGGAAAGTCTGTGTATATGTAAAACTCTAATTTATTATTAATTCCTACAGATGATTTACAAATCCCCAGGAAGTAAAGTCTGTAAAAAAAGTGCCATCCCAGTCTGACCCACAGCAACACTACTGGATGTCACTGACATATCAGAGAGTATGGTATAAAGGACAGCCATATGAATAGAGTAAAATGAGGGGTTAAAAGTCACACTGAAGTTACTGAAAAGGCCTGCAGGCTCCTCAACCTTTATTCTTTAATTGGGAGGAGAAGAGTTTTTACTGAAGACAAGTCTACAATGTAGGCCGGCAGCCCAACTGGGCAATACCCTTGATTTGTGCAGTTCACAGCACAAATCTCTTCTAATGTCTTCATACAAACCTTTTTTTTCCCCCAAATGTAGTTAAAATTATAGAAGTATGAAGGTAATTTATTAATTTTTTTAATAAAACCTTGACTGCAAAAAACACTTGAAGTTAGTAATCATTTGCCGACTCCTTTCCCCTTTCTCGCTGCAGGATTGAGGGCAGTAGCACAGCTGGTTGTCAGCGCAGTCCTTATTACCAACACCAGTTGTTGGTTGAAAAAGCCTACTACTCATATCTGGCTACATTTCTTGACACAAGATGTTAGGAAAAAGAAACCCTAACCTTGTGATAGTAAATTTGCCTGGTTTTTTTATATTTCAACACAAACCTCCAAAGAAGAGGAAATGATTAATTATTTTATATTTGATTCTTATTTAGGGGCAGATTTAGTAAGGGAAAAGAAAAATCTCTCCTCTCACGTGATCTTCCTGAGAGGTACTATACTTTGGAGAAAAAAACATGGCAAAGAGAGCAGCGAGAAAATTTAGTGCAGTAACTGAAAAACATCTGTAATTGTGGATTCCGTCACAAAGATTAAGCTTAATTAAAGCAAAGTAACGTAAATGAAATCAACCGGAAAACACTAGTGCTAGAACTGGATCTAAACATTTAAATAGATAAACATCATTGGTCAAAGATGTGTCCTGAAACATATCAGCAATTGCCAAGAGAAACAATATGCAGATATATATAATCAAGCTAATACTTCAATTACATGGAAAAGAAGATCAAATAATTTTTATATTAGTAAAACCAATATCTGTTGTATAAAAAATGTTGTTAAGAAGAGAGTATTTATTAAAAAATTACCAGATGAGATACTTCATTAGGTCTTGAAGCTTCATTTCTGATTTGCCGAAAGAAAAGGAAGACGATTTCACAGAAAAGAAACAATATGAACTGTACCTGAAGAAATTACCTTCCTCCTAGTAGGAGCGTCTCTCCTCCAAAACTATGAGAAGATATGGTAGGCCAGTGGGTTTTTTTTCAAATATAGAGAGGCAACAATGATTTTTTGTGTAGAGATTAGAATCAGTTAAAGTGGACATTCATGTCAAAATAAAGCTTTTATCACAGTCTGCCAAACTTGATGCTAAAGCTCACTTAATCTATTAACAAAAGCAAAATCTGTTCTGTGAGAGTGTGCCATAATCTGTAAATACCGAAGTAAATGCAAGTATTACCAAAGTTAAAATGGAAATGTCAGCTGCAATTCAAGCAAAATACTCTGACCTTAAATAGGACTGATTGTCCCTGTGTTTAATCTGAGGTGTTAATTTCAGTTTCATGAAGACAAATATAAACCTCTGGACATGCAGGAGGGGTACTCTCTTTGAGGGCTAGTTTCTCGATATTTTTGACTGAAGAACTGAGATCATCAGCTGAGATCAAATGCTTAACTCTTTGATCAAGTCCACTATGATGAAGCTCAGCTGTACAATGTCACAGTTCTTCACAAAGCCACGTGCCAATACAGGCCTTCCATATCTTGCTCATTTCCAAAAACATAAATTGTTTTGGATTAATCTTGTTTTGGTCTGGTTTTTTTTTTTTTGGTTGGTGTTTTGCCTCTATTTTTTTTTAAAGGTGGAGATTACTGCTATGCTTGTAAAGAACAGTGAGAATTTTCTCTGTGCATAGAGAAAAAAAAATTTTTCTTCAAAAAAGAATTTCTGTTAGTGCATATTTTCGGCTGAACAGCTGTGGATGGACAATCTTCTACAACATTGCACTCTTTGGCCTGCCATAGACTCTTCTACAGGTTTCTGTCCAGGGTAAAACACCAGTCTGCTGCCAGGATTAAGCAAATTCTATCAAAAATAAATAACATGGTGATAAAAATGTATAAAATGTGATAAAACATTCTGAAATATTACTGTACGTGGAAATATATGTTTAGAGCAAGTTGTGTAGTTATTTTACTGAAATTCTCCTTATTTTATTCTGGCCTTTGGTCCAGAAAGGTCATGAGACACTTAATACAAAACCCAAAAACTTGTATGAACAAGGTTATTTTTTTCCAAGATTACTGCTGAAAAATTTTATTATTTAAGTAATGAAAATGTTGACCATTTAACATGACAGTACTTATTATACTTCATCAAAGACAAGCAAGCATAGTTAAGGTTACCAGAAGGAAACTTTTAAAACGACATATAAATGTTTTAATTTCTTGTTATCTGGTACTTTTCCTACAGCACTACATATCACCATTAAACTGCTTAATTAAGAATAATGCTTTCCTTCTACTCTGGTTCTAAAATGCACGTGTTTGCCTGCTGTGGATTTCTGTTCATTATGTGCACACAGGAAATCAATTGATTTGCAATTTAAAAAACCTCCATTAATTCATATTTAAACTAATAGCAATCTCCTTTTTCGAATTACTAGCTCAATTTATTTGAAGGAAAATTTGAAGCTCTGTAAATATAAAAAAAATGTATTATAGTTCCTTCCATGTTTGGCCTTGTGTAATCCAGGTCCAGTTCTTGAAATCTGCCATATGCAGATGAACAGCTTTGCCTTAAGCAGTCTTCCATCTGCACTCCTCCCAGGATTAGTTCATAAAATATGCAAGCCTCCACCTTTTCCCTTCCAGTTGCTATTTTTAAATAATCAAATTCTTAGTTAATTTCAAAGTGCAACACTCTGAGGATGCATATAGCTTCAACCGACAGACATTAATTTAAATTTGTTTGGCTATAAAACTATGGCATTTTTTGTCAGTGTAAATCTACCTTAGTTTACTTTCTACTCTATCAAGTGACTTGTATTTTACTTTGAGCAATGAAGTTTGATTTGTGAACTAGTTAGCAAGCTTCCCCTTCATCCTCCCATTTTTTTGAGAAGAAAGAGGTCAGTAAACAGAAGATACTGTCTCTTCATAAATTCAAATCATAAAGTAATTTCTAATAAGAAGTTCAAAAGAGGTTAGAAAACAAAAATCCATTTTTGGAGTTTGGGGCATCATCTCATTAAGGGTAATATTGCAAGCCTCCAATTTGAAAAAGGCACTGACTCAAATTTGTAATGATTTCACTTTCAAATTTCTTTTATCTCTGCTGCTGGTACATCAACAAATGCAAGTGCTTCAGATATACAGGCAGACTAATGAGCATTGCAGCTGATTACTAAAATATTGTAATACATCCCAAGGCAAAATGACATATTTTTCAAAATTAAGAAAACAGAATACTCCTTCTTTACTGCTGTAATGTATGACCTCAGTCTAAGCCTCAAATCCTGCATTTCCCAGTACAGTTGAAGCAAGCAGTGTTTAATTAATGAGGATTAATTTTGTTTTGGGAAAGGTTCTAATTTGTTTTGGTCAGTGTGTTCACTATGGCTGTAGAGATCTTAAAGTCTATCATGTGGTTTCAAAAATCTCAAGTTCCTTCTATTCTTCAGTAGCCCTTATGTGCAATTATTTTTTTATTGACCACACTTGTAGTTTAAGAATTAGAATTACAAAAGTAATTTAAATGTTATGCTTTAAAGGGAGAGAAAAACTTGTAACAATGCTCTAAAATTTTTTCCCAGGAGACATGGCACCATTTCTTAGCACAGCTCTTGTAAAAGACAGCTGTAAAAATACTCTAATGTCTCTTTCAATATTTATTTCTGCTGGATGGGCTGATAGCCAGAATTGGACAAGGCAAGGGTATTATGAAGGGGATCCTAAAATTCCAGGGCACAAATGTCTTGAGCTATAGGTTTTATTTTAAGCTGCTCTGAGAGAGAAATCTAATGCAAAGAAGGAACAGAGATATTAAAAGACACCTTTGCCTCCTGTCTCCCTGTTCTGCAGGTTCCGTGCTATGTGTCCAAACAACCGTACAGAAACTGTACTGAAAATTCAAAATAATTCTCTTGCTGTCTCCAGTGAAACACAGCTGCTGGCTTTTCCTAAGATTTAAATTCAGCAGCTCAAATTTGCTAGCAATTCTGATTCCCAGGATTTCCATGGAGTCAGATTTGTCTTAGACGTGCAAGTTCAGTAAAACGCGTGTTAATATCTGTCAGTATTTATGCAGTATGGAAACTGAGCACATGCTTAGAACCAGATGAAGATTTTTAAGAAATACCTTTTTACTGAAATGGAGCTGCAGGGAGTGGACAGTATTGAATTTTCAAACATCTAACCATATGACCACTTTTTTTTTTTTTTTTTTTTTTTAATAATAATACTTAAAAAAAACCCCTCAATGAACCCCAGAAAATTCTCAATATGACCCACAATATGAGACATCTGTGGTCCTCAACAGTGGAGAACAACTAGCAGCATCTCAAGGAATTCATCACATAATTCAGAGACTTTTTTTTTTTTGTCTCTTTCATGCTGGGTTTGAAGACAGATTGCTTTACAAGGTGCATCATCCTCCAGGGAATAGCAATTTCCTTTTTCCTCTGCAACAAAACAAATGGAACTTTAGAACTGTTTATCTTTGATCAAAAATATATTGCTTAACACACCAAATAAACAGCTTTAAATTTTGTCATTGAAATTATTGCTTCCTGTGGCAATGTTTAGTGTTTTTACGTTTGCTGGGCAACTGGTAACAAGAACGGATATCCTTGCCAATTGCTTTTTATTTTTGTAATGATCTTAGAACAAACATTTTGAAATATGAGCTTTCTTTGAAGTAACTAGATAAACTACCATGCTGTCAGGAATAACACAACACTTCCTCACTAAATAATCATGGAAACTCAGGCAACAGCCACAACCTATACACATAATGCACGAAATTATACAGAACACACATTGTGTGTTTCTGTGGTAACGTGCTTCATCCAGGGAAACCAAAGCCATGATCAGAGTATTTAAAACAGAGCAATGAACACCCCCACACCCCTGTGTCTCACCTGACCAACCATAAACCCAAAAGCTTTTAGAAAACAATTTTGCAAGATTTGTAAAATCAAAGTATATCTTCTTACTAGACTCTTAAGACAACTTATCTGTATTTTTCTGATTTATAAATAGGTGGATGATGTATTTTGCAATGCTTTATGTTACTATAACACATATTCATATTTCATTCTCCTTGTTGTGTAAGGCTGTGGTGTAATATTTCTCTTTTCAGAGCTGTCACGTTGTGTCATGGTTCTTTATTTTTGCTTGCCATTTTTTCACTTTAGTTTTCATTTTCTATAGGTGTCACTTCATATCTGAAGTCTGGTGTGACATTATGACTCATCATAGTCCTGGTTTACTGATCACAGGCTCTAAGTCATCTCTTCCCTTTCCCTTAAATTCTATGGAAAAACCCTCTTTGATCTAATGCTTGTCCTTCTAGGTCTCAAAAAGAATAATTTTTGTCTTCATTTGGCTCTGAGGCAATTTGAATCTTGTGTCTTGAACTTCATTACTATTTAAAAAATTCACCTTTTGCTGGAGAGAGTTACAAATTTGGACACCCAAACACACTGCAATTTATCAACACCTTAATATGTTTTTAAGAGGTGTTTGGTGTCAGAAATGAAAGAGAGTATAATTAAGATTTTTCCCAATAGAGCAAATTTTTTTCCTGACGCTTGGATGCTACCCAGCATAGAAATTCTTTTATTTCTTAATTTTAACTGTGCTGAAGGATTTTTGACAAGTCCTAATCTTACTCAGTGTACACCTTTTTTTTTTTTCTCTGGTACTGTACTCTATACTCACAGATGCTCTTTGTGACTCATTTTGTTTTACTTTAAAGGAAAGATTCCCAGTGTTTGGAGAGTAGGAACAACTATTTCGAAATGCCATCCACTTGTTCCCTCTGACATTCTGAATGTGATATCTACACAGTTCTCTAAGGTCTTCATAAAATGTTGCATTGCTAGGTAATACAGAGAAGTTAAAGCATAGTCATTTACAGCTGCAGAATAACTTCATTTAAGCTAAAACGGGATTTCTCTCTTGAGTTGTTGTCCATTCATTTCTGTTAAAGACTGTGGAGATGCTCTAGATAAACTACAGTCTAGACTGGTGTTTTACTGTTTATTACATTCCTAGCTGAATTTATACACATTTAAAGTGTACTCTTGATCAAAGCGGAAAAATTACCACAATCATAAACAGAAGTATACGTTCTAGAACTCAGTATCATTCAGCTTCTTTAGAAAAAACACACAATATCAAAAATCTTTGAAAGTGTTTGATTATCTATTAAAAAAATCCTAAACATCCTTAAAATGAAGAATATATACTTTATTCTACAGTAATTACTTGGGGGATGCAATTTTCTATAAATTTGTTGGTAATACTACCTTGAGAGAAACATATATTAAGTTCTTCTGGGGAAATCCCAAGCTCAGCTGACTTCATACATCCATTCATTCTGGATTAACTAGTTTTTAGATCTGCCCCAGAGATGTAAGGTTCTGAAAATATGAAGGATTGTTGTTTCTTCAGTCTTTCTTTTCAAAAGTATTCCTTGAATGTCTGCCCAGTGGAGCAGAACTTCTACCAGTATATATCAGGTGTGAAAATTTAGGATTATTATGAGGTTTAAATTAATTCTGAGTTTGTTTTTTTCCTGCAGGTATACATGGACCCAGGAAATTTCTGAAATTGAAATTATGAAGGAAGTTTTCTTGCAATAATTTGCTATGTACCTTTTATTGCTTTTAATCCAGAAACATAGATGTGGGTTTTGAACAGGAAAAACATATGAATCAGAAGTACATCTGCAAAGCAGGGTCCTAATTTCCAAAGGATAAATACAACACTCTACAATTTCTTTTGTTTCTGGCTTTCTCCCACATAAGTTTTTGTGTGGGCAAAATTTGAGGATGCAAAACTGATGGCAAATCATAATATGCCAGCCACCCAATCAAGACTTTGTTTTTGTTTTAATTTAAAATATAGATTAAAAGATACCTTAGCAGTACCAATATAAGTGGCCCATGGACAATGATGATGATAATAACAGCACAACCCAATGCAGTTTTAAATACAAGATTGGATAATAGCTGGTGCCCTACACCATTGTCCTGCTTCTGGCCAGGACAAAGTTAATTTTTACAATTCAGGGGGGAGAGAAGGGGGCATGGCTGGGCTGTTGATGTTGTTCTATACTGTCTCATGTAATGGAATGGGATGGAAGAGGAGGTCCCTTCCATGTCAGATAAGATCACAAAAAGAGGAGTTGGATAATGTTGAAAGTGAGAACTTGTGTATGAATTGTTCATTTCTTGTACTTTCTTTTATTAGGTTTGTTTCAACTTATAGGACTCTCATAAAATGACAGACCATTTGCAAGGAGAATTATGTGGGAACTCCAGAGAGGAGCAACTCAGTGCAATGTACTGGGCCCTGGCCACATTTACTGGCCACAGTTTAATACTAGACTGCACTCTCAGGGGAAGGAGGAGGAAATCAGACAAACAGGCATCATGACCACTCAAACTCAGCTAAGCCAGAGGAACAGTCTGTGCTGGTAGCAGTTTCTCTATACAGAAGAAGAGGTCTACAACCAAATCAATTTGCATAGTGAAGAATGAAGAGGGAGCAGGACCCTCGCTACAGGAGGAAGAGGCAAGGCCTGAGATAATCACCAGTCCCTATCCATGAGTGAGCTGCAAGATACGTGAAAAGGTTTACGCTGCTAGTCGGGTGAGCCCCTGCTGAACTTGATTGCTCCAATGCTGGGATATCATGGCCCATGGTATGAAACTTGATGATAGTGAAGCCAAGCAGCAGGCATCTCTGTCCCAGGATATGGGAAGAGTTCAGAAACTCAACCTCTGAAGGTGACTCTGAACAGTATTCTGTCAAGGATGATCTAGTAGTGCACCCAAGAAGGCGGAACACCATGGAGAAACAGTGCTTCAGGTGACTACCTGACTCCAGCAATATGATAATCTTTTTCTACTTACAAACCTGCACCTTGTCTGTGGAAGGCCTGTTCAAAACAACAGAGACTTGAAAGGCTCGAGCAAGTTAGAGAGGAAATATTCCAAGCTCCTCCACTATGGACCAGAGTCTTTGCTATTGGGAGCAAGTACCCTCCTGCTCAAGAGAGAGGGTACAAACTACAAGGTTTTTGCTGTACAACCACAGAGAGGATGTGGGAAAGTGAGATAGAAAACTCATCTCATGCATGGGTATGTGAGTTGAGAGGAGGAGCAACTGCCACTGGAAATTCAAGGACAAATGCCACTCCAGTTTCAAGTGAGCAAGTCGTCAGAACAGGAAGGCTGATGTTACTTCCAGTCCCCTTGAAAGGACCTCCAGTTCATATTTGCAAGAAGTGAGCAATCATGACTAGTGAGGTCCAACCAAGTGGAGGAAAGGGACAATCATGTTTGTCCGACTTTGTGGATCCAGTGGCCTAGAACATCAGATCCATGACAGCGTAAAACTTCAGTTCATCCCAGAGCACAATTGTACCTGACACCACCAAGACATGTAAGGGCAGAATGTGTCGCTGTGTCTGGGATGACAAGGCTGCCTGGATAGCTGACTGTACTGGGAATTGAAGTGACCCTGACTGGGAGTGAATGGCAAACACACCCCATTGTGACTGGTCCAGAATCCCTGTGCTTCCTTGGCGTGCATGATGTCAGTATTGGGTTTTTCAAGGACCCAGAAAAGCCATAGTTGGGTTTTTGGGAGAGCTGCTGTGTAGACATAGGAAATAAAAGAGCTGAACATCTTGCCTTGTCTCTCAGAGGACCTTTGTGTTGTGGGACTGCTGATGGTCAAAGAACAAAAGATACTGATTGCTGCTACAACAGTGCTCCGTTGACAATACTGCACAATCAGGACTGATCCGTGAGATGATTTGTGGTGAGTCAGGGATTGTCAGTAAGACTGGCTATCTGTTTAAGAGTCCCATACAGCCTGTGTGTAAGTCCAGTGGACAGTGGAGACTGACAGTGGACTATTGTGGCCTGAAGGAAGTCACATCACCACTGAGCGCTGCTGTGCCAGACATGCTGGAATTTCAGTATGAACTGGAGTCCAGGACAGCGAAGTTGTGCCAGCACTGACATTGCAAATGTGCTCTGCTCCATACCTTTAGCAGCAGAGTGCAGGCCAGAGTGCTTTCACCTAGAGGGGCATGCAGTACCCCTGGAACTGACTTCCCCAGGGGTGGAAACACAGCCCCCGTATTTGCAATGGTCTGATCGAGACTGCACTGGAAAAGGATCAGGCTCCAGAACACTTACAGTACATCAATGACATCAATAGGGGAACAGCAGACAGAGTTTTTTGAGAAAGGGAACCAAAATCCAAAACCTCCTAACAGCCAGTTGTGCCATAAAACAAAGTAAGGTCAAGTAAGTAAGGAAACTGAGTTTTCAGGAGTCAAATGGCAAGATGGACACTATCAGTTTCCAATGGATGTGTTCAACAAAATTGTGGCCTTGCCCCCACCAACAAGCAAAAGGGAAACACAGGCTTCCCTAATTCATTTGGGGTTTTGGAGGATGAATATTCCAGATGACAGTTTGATTGCAAATCCTCTCTATCGTGTGACCCAGAAGAATGATTTCAAGTGGAGTCCTGAACAGCTGCAAATGTTTGAGCAAATCAAACAGGAGATTGTTCAAGCAGTAGCCCTGGAGCCAGTCAGGACAGGACAGGATGCAAAAAATGTGCTCTACACTGCAGCTGAGGAGAGTGTCTGGCAAAAAGTACCCAGGGAGACTCAAGGACAACCCCTAGGGGTCTGCAATCAGGAATACAAAAGATTTGAGAACTGCTGAAAAAGAGATCCTGGGAGTTTCTTCATAAACTCCAGGTGTTTCAGAAGTGATTGTCACTGAAGCATAGCTCTTCCTAAGACCCTAACTGCCAATGCTGGACTGGATGTTCACAGGTAAAGTCCCTTCCTCACATTATCCCACTGATTATATTTGGAGTAACTGGATTGTGCTGATCACATAGCAAGCTTGTACAGGAACCCCCAATTGCCCAGGGATCTTGGAAGTCATCATGAACCAGCCTGAAGGTGAAACTACCAGAAGATGAAAAATGTTACACTCTCCTCACTAATGCAATATTGTAGGGCTACACTGAAAATAAAAAGCTGCTGTATGGAGTCTTATGTGCCAAGTCACAGAAGCTATTGAGGGACAGGGTGAATCAAGTCAGGTTTCAGCAGAGCTGAAAGCCATCTAGCTTTCAGATAGACTGATTGAAAAAGACCAATTGGCAGAATAGAAGTAAACCTGATGCCTTGGAGTGGCTACCTGGAACAGAGGCTAGGCAAGATTAAGAGAATAAAACATGGTATTTATTAAAGGCCTTCAACAGGTACACCTTGGGCAGTCACAAGGTGTGTGACTTCCAATAGGCTACACCCAAGGTGGGTGATGGCCAAAAGTTTTTCAGAAAATTATAAGTTTGGTCTATTTTCATATTTAGCGTTAATCCTCCAATTACAGCTTCAGGTAATAAAGTCATATATCCCCAGCTTGCTCCCCCCACCCAGTTTTGTTTGCACTTTTCAGGGCCTGAGACAGAAATGTGTCCTTGAGTCCCAGGCCTAGAGAGGGATTGTTTTGTCTGAATAAAATGGGAGAACAGTAGATGACAGTTTATGGAGTTATATACTAAAGCAGTGCAGGATATGAAAAATACAAAAGCTAAATCCTAAGGCATCATTCCCCTTATTGAGGCATCATTCCCCAGCCCAACTGGGCTGCTGAATTTTGAGAAGACATTGCTGCCCAGGTAGAGAAGCTGGCTGTAAAAGTATATTGTGTAGATGCACTTGTACCCAGGAGTCAGGCTACTGAAGAGCATTTCAAGAATGGACAGGTGAATTGGGCTGCCAAGGTTAAACTGTCTCAGGTGGATGTGGATCAGAACTGGGAGCATAAAGGTGAATTACTTCTGGCTGGTGGGCCTATGATGCTGCAGGGCAGCAGGGAAGAGAAGTAACAATACAGATGGGCTCGTGGCTTAACTATGGGGTGGATTTAACAACAGACGCTATTTCCCAGGTGATCCATAACTGTGAAACATGCACTGATCAAGCAGGCCTAGCAGGTAAAGCCCCTGTATTGCGTGAGTATCATATTCCCTGTCATGCCTCTGGGAAATTTAAACAGTACAATGGACTGTTAAAACCACTTGGAAAGCAATGGGTGGGAGGACATACAAACAGTGGGAACTACATTTGGTGAAGTTAGTTAACACTAGAGGCTCTACCAATAGAGCAGACCCTGTTGAATCAAAACCTCTATGTACCACTGAAGGGAATAAAGTCCTCATGGTCCATACAATGAATATATTAGGCAAGAAAGCGGATTAGTCCTGCTTCCAACAAAGACAAGGATGTGGGTGCACTTGGTGAGCAATTCAGAGGGACAGGGAAACCCTGTGCACCTCAAGGGGACTTGACCCTTGAGTAAGAACAGTCTGTAATATTTAATTGTATAGAATGGCTTGATGAATGACCCTCCAACTGCATGTTATAACTGCCATGGACAATGAGTATGGACTGATACATCAATTTTGAGGCCTTGATGCAGCTTGGAACCAGTTGACAGCACACCAGCCCTCCAGCCCTAGAAGACATCTGGGTCAGATAGAAATCACAGTCATGGACTAAATTAACTCCACAGACATCTTGGAGGGACACACACTGACTATGGAAATGGTACCAATGCTTGTGTGGGTATATATACATGCTTACGTATATATATATATGTGTGTAAACCTATGTATATAAATTTATGTATATAATTGGAAGGTATAGGCCATGACATAGATATTATAGAAAATAGAGGTGGATGATTTTCTGATTCTGGTCAAGACATAGTTAATTTTTCCATTAGGCAGGAGGAGGCATCGCTAGGACCTAGATGTTATTCTATGCCAACTCATGTCATTTTCCATGGACAAGGAACCTTTTGGATTGGGTAACATTGCAGAGGGAGTGGTCGGGTGTTGTTGGGAATGAGGACTTGCATATGAATAATTTGCTTCTTGTGCGCTCTTATTAGTTTTGTTGGTTTTACTATTTGTTTTCTTATTGATGTTTCCAGTAATTTTTTTCTCAGCCTGTGATCTTTATGTTTTGTGCTTCCAGTTCTCCTCCCCATCCCATTGTGGGGGGAGGGGAGAGTAAGTGAGCATGGCATAATTGAAAGTGGCTGCAGTAGGAACCTTAAATTGGAGAATACCATTCCTAAACCATAACAATTAATCTAACATAAGTACATATATTAAGTACATATACTTTTTTATTCTACTTACTCTCTCAGGTATGCTCACTAAGGTTGAGAAAATTTTATAAGCCAAAACCTTGGGAAGAGAAATAAGTGTAGTTTTGGCTTAAAAATCAAATGTCTTTTAGACAAAAAATATCCTGATCACCTTATGCAGGGTGTCCATACAGACACAAACATAAACCCCTGAGTACACATGTATCCATGGGTTTACGAGCATGGAAAATATTTTGAACTTAGTAGAAGAAGCAGCTGTGTATTTGCAGTTGTCAAAGTCCCCAGCTGTGCCTTCTGTGTAAGATCATGCAATGCTATCTCCATATTGTCAGGAGAACATATTAATTTTGTACCATTTTCTGTTCCCTTTATGCTCTTTGTCATGAAAATGAGCGTGTATAATGCAGAGAACATGAGAGGCATTAACATTCGATGATACTTCACTGTCAAAAATAGTGGTCACATAATGGAAGTGGCATGTTTATCCACTCTCAAGGCCAACATAGGCATGGAGAATTAAAAATGGCATGGCACTACAATACTGCATTTTTTGAAAAGGATTATATTTTATGCAAATAAAAAAAAACCATTATGGTTGACAGTAAAAATTTATTTTAGTGAACTGACAATGTTCAAAAATTAATTCCAAATTTCCACGTATTTTTCCCCCAAATTTTAGAAATTGAAAAATATTTTTTTCTTGAAATAGCTTTGTCTGTGTAGGACTTTGTCCATGTAGGCCAGAATCATTGGAGGAACTTTTGTGGCTCAAGCACAAGCCTCTTTGAAAATTCCTTTCAAATCCTATTTGTGACAAGTTAGTTCTAGCCCACTATTTTAATAACATCCTATTTTGTTGTTGTTTCTGAAACCCATCCTCTGTGTGCCATCCTCTAACCCACAGGATATTTTGCAGCTAGGCAGTAAGGACTGGAATGAAAAGAAAATGCTGAGCAACACAAACACTCATTACTTGGCTAATTGAATTTTCATACATAATTTTCAGCTGATTTTGCATGGTTGAACATGTAAATCAAACACCATGACTGCTGCCAGCTTCTGTAGTAGCAGCTGCTCTACCTGGCCTGTAGACCACTGCCTCCTGTTTCCAAGCACAAGTCAGAGAGGAACAAGTTTCTTCCAGCCCAACTCCTGAGCTCCTGATGAGCCAAAAGACAACCCCATTGTGTCAATGATGTAACTGGATCATGCAGCTGTGAAACACAGCATAATTTCCTCATACTACTATATGGCTTAAAACAAACAAATAAACAAACAAACAAACAAAAAAAAAAAACCCCAACAAAATACCTTCAAACCTCATTGCTCTGGATCTAGGCCAGATTTTGTGTAAGAAGAGATGATCTGATAGCTCTCAATTTGTCCCCAAATCTTCAAGGATAGATTACTGGTTGCCATCCATTCATAAGATGGCCATGAGGGCAGTTTAACCACACTGCTTTTGCACATTAAGATTATAGGAAAATAAAATATTTATCTATCATGCAGCACAGGAATAAAAAATAAAAAAAAAAATAATAAAAAGAACCAAAACAAAACAAAACAAAAAAAACAAACAAAAAAAAACCCACAAAAAAACAAACGCTGTAGCAGTAAGACAGGGATGCCTTCAAGGCTTAGGCTGGGAGAGAATTCAATCCAAAAATAAGCTTGAAGATATCAAATTGATATTTCTTCACAGTCTGGGCACAGAATCAGTGATTTCCCAGTATATTATCACAGTGATGATTGTCACACACTAGAGGTCTCTCCTTACTTTGGAGATATCATGTTATTGTACTTGTCTTCCTCATCTCTTTGGCTGGAAATGTAAGAGATACAAACACAACCAAGAAGGATCTCCTGAACCATCGTATTCACCTTCTACCTCAGGAAGGTACAGCATGTAACATTTTCATGTGGTGAACAAGTGCTAAACTCCTGAGTTAGAAAGGGCAAGAATACCAATAAAACAATGTCTGTCTAATGGTAGACATAATTGTCAAGATCACTGGTCATGAAGTAATGGGTTTTATAAACAGCTTACAGTAAATCTCTCTTATGCTCCTCCACTTTATTACTTTTCCCTAGATCATTTTGCTTCCTCTGTGTTCTTCTGAAATGGTATTCTAGGAAGTTCAAAATTATTCTGATAAAGAAGAAAATTAGTCTCTTCCTTATTTATTTAGCTAAGACCCATCTAAAACCCTGATCTTTCCTATCAACACTATGTGTATATTGCAGTGCCCACAGGAGCATTTTTGGTTTTGATAGACATGAAGTATTTAAGTTCAGACCAAGCAACATAGCTTCAGAAGGAATTCTCACCTTCTGAGTGGAAGCAGCACTAACCATCTTGTGCTATAGAAAATGAAGTATTTTCAGCAGCCTTATTGTACCTGGAAGTCCAAAACAACAAATATTACAGGATGTCAGCTGAGTTCTCAGTACTTGCAATATTACTTACGCAGCTGAACAGAGTGAATCATCAGATGACTCAACCTCCAAAACACCATTATAACAGTAAATAAATAAAGCCTTTCCCTCACACTAAGGAATTGCATTCATTCAGACAGCCTTACTGAAAAACATGATTGAGAGTAATTTGAAAAGAAATAAATGCAATTTGAATTTTTAAAAAACTCATCAACGCTGCTATGGTTCCCATGAATAAAAAGATCTGATTTGTTAAGTCTCTTTAACCTTCAAAGATGATTAGGGAGTAATTTTTGTTGCTGCTGTTGCACAAATGGATAGATACATTTTCCAGCAAGTTTTGGAGATGGGCTGGAAGCAGGTACAATTAATTCAGTACATATAATTTACTGCATCCTTGCTTCTTTCACAGAAAACCTTGCCAACTGATTCCAGGCAGAAATTGGCTTTGGTTCTGCAAGCAGCTGCTTAACTTCCCACTTTGCTGGAGGTAAGATGTCACAGTAAAGCAGCTGCTGAAAGAGTGGGAGGGAGACACCAGTGAGCAGAAACAATTGTGTGGATAAAAAAATAAAAAAGGAAAAAAATACAGGAGTGGCAATCTTTCTTCTAACAGATTGGGCTATACTAAAGCTATTCCCTAAAAAAACCCCAGTATGACCATAAGTTAACCTTGAAATATGTGAACTCTTGGAAACTTACACTACTCAGAAAACCAACAAAAAAAACCAATTTACCAATGATATATTATTCTACTGAAAATGAGTTCCGTGATCAAATTTGACATACTCAGAGATCTGAGGGTCATGAAGATTCAATGCAGATTTAATCTTAACTGATTCTGCCTTAAATGCATTAAACCTGTCTCGTGAGAGATAATAATTAATTTCGTCAATATTGGCATAAATTAGAGTTCTTAGGCTCAAACACAAATTAAATAGAAGTGGGGAGAGCTAAGAAAAAAAATCTAGAATTCCAAAAGTCAATAAATAAATAAAAACCCCAATCTTTGGTGCAGCAGTAATCTGCTGAGATCAGTGGTACTCTATTTAAATATCTATCCTCATAATTTTACTTGCATAATTAGGCATGACTCAAATAAGTCAAGGTAAATTGCCAGTTATCACATGTAATTAACTGGTTTTTAGAAGATTTTAAAGCTGTGGATTTTTCAAATATGGTCAGAGCCCGAGTTAATTTATAGGTTGTTATATGACAGTAACATTGCCCTTTGGTTAAACACTTTGGAATACTCCAGAATACTCACTCTGATACTTCAGACGTAAAATAAAAAAAAAAAACAAAACAAAAAAAAAAAAAAAAAAAAAAAAACAAACCACAAAATGCCCACAATGGCATCTTATAGAAGACATAACACAATTATAACACTTTAAAGCTTAGGGACTTAAAAAAAAACAAAAACAAAACCAAACCATTAAAGCTGTACTGCACCTCTAATAACATGAATTCAGGAAAGTGAGCTTTTAAGAAAAGTCCCATCTTTACAAATGCTGATAATACAAAGAAGCTAGCAAACCAATACTGAGTTATTGGTATTCAGGCAGGAGGACAAAGTATATTCCTGCAGTGAAAAAAGTCAGTATAAACAAATACCTGTTCTGAAAGTAGAACTTAAATATATGTGACCAAAGGCATACAAAGCATACAAACATGGGGCATTTTAGGTATGAGTGTTGTATAAGTACAGGTTATTATATACAATAATGTCTATAGTCTCAGTACTGTGATTCTCCACTTGTTAATAGGAAAATTAAAAAATCATTAATCATAAATGATAATAAATTAGTGCATACATGTAAATTGTTTTCCTCTTCTTCCATGCTACAGAGATTCTAGGCATTAGAACTTCTCCACTGTTTTTTGTCCCTGCCTTTTTTTTGTCCTTTTTTATCCTAATTAAAACTATTGTATTGGTTATTTGTTGCCTGAGGCAGGTTTAATTAAACCCAGATTTTTCTAGTGTATAGGAAGTCCATAATATCTGTAAAGACTAGGAGAAACAACACACCCACCAAATCTAAACTGGCACAACTAGGTGGCATGCATATGTATAGTATGTACATTTTCATGGGAATGTTTATGTCTCCTTTCTGCCTGATTGCTTTTGCCACAAGCATAACCTGTTTTTCGTTGTTCACCCACTCTGCATTTTTATAGCATACATAGGTTTTTTCCTTTTTATTTTATTTCTTGTTTTTAATCTTAAGAGACATTCAGACCCCATCCTGATACTTCTTCATCAACACTATGTTCATTGAAAAATACATCAAAGAGAAAATGTGTAGGTTTGGATGTTGAATCAAAAATAATATACATTTGTTCATTATTAAACTGAGCTACCTTGTCCTCCAACCTCTCTCAAACTTTGTCACAATCCAACAAAATAATAAAAGGAAAAATTGTTCTAATCTCATTTAGTAATGGAAAAGCCACTAAATTTCTGAGGCAAAAACTCTTGATATGCAAAAGTTAAGGTGTAGGTGCATATTGATCATACTAATCTGCTGTTAGTGTGGCAAGCCCTTGAACCTTTCTTATGAAAAAATAATCAATGACAACTTTGACCCATTTTAAATCTTTCTTTGCTTTTCTTTTTTTTTTTCCACTCCACTCACAGTCAGCATGAAGCCTTACTTCCCTTTAACTAGCCATATTGAACAAAGAAAGCATCTGCCTCATTCTTTTCCCCTACTGTGCCATTTTACACAGTAGAAGCTTAATTACAACTGATTTTCTAAAGCTCATGTGCAAAAACCACAGCAGAATTGGGAGCAGAACTCAGATTTCCCAGCCTGCTTTCATCCTTCCATAAACTCCTGTTTTCCTTGAACTCCTTCAGTGTGCAGTTGGATTAACTGAGCCTGCCACGACCATGCTCAGGTAGCTTTCCCTTTGAAAGGAAATAGTTGGTTAGAAAACATGAGAATTTCAGCAGCGAACACAAACCCAGCTACTTCCATGCCAAGCTTTGGTTTTCTTTCATGCTTTGGCCCCTGGACCATGCTGATAAAGCTGTGTGAGACCTCTTAGTAAATTGCATTGATGAAATGACCCCAAATTATCCCTCAAAAAATATTTTGTTTTACCTGGCTCATTTAAATAATGTGATTTCTAATATGAGGTCATCCATATCATCCCATGTGGCAAAGGAATATATATGAAAGTCAGTGGAGTGACAAGGTCCTTCACCAGATTTGCCACAGAAGGCCTCAAAAATCATATATTTGCTATTCATTCATCTAAAGAGTTTTCTGTCTTGTAGTTTTGCTGCTATGTCTGGTCCCAAAGAGTAATTTTCTGCTTTTATTGCTCCTTAATGACGTTAGATTTTTATCAGGCAGAGGCAGAAAAGCTGGCTGGTCTTCTTCTATTTGCATTTATGAAAAAGACATTGACAACTCCTTGAACATTGTTGCACACAAATCAAAATAAGAATTAAAAACAAGCTGTAAAACAGAAGCTTCTAATCCTGGTTCTGGTCATAGCACCTTCCAGTCTCTGTTGAATCAACCCTGTAGTAATCAACAAAGGGAAAACAAGGTAGTCTTGGCTGAACAAGAGACACACTTAAAACAAAACAAAACAAAAAAACAAACAAAAAAACCCAAAAAAAACACAAAAAAAAAAAAAAAAAAAAGTGGGGAAGAAATGAAAAAAAGTCAACGGACTTTTTGAACTCCCAAGAGGATGCAAACCTGGTGTGATTTAACATTTTAGATAGCATGCAGCTTAATAATTTACCAGATTCCCAGTGACCAACTGATTATCTATTCATAAGGGTTTTGTTTGAGTTGTTGGTCTTGGCAAGGAGCAGGTGATTTGAATTACACTATATGTAGAAACTCTGAATTCATGCTAATTTATTACGCATGTCACCATGTGATAATCAATTGGTTAGCAGTATTTGTTAGTCCTGCCACTAATTTTCATTTTTCCCAAGCCTTGCTTTGTATAAATTGATGACAAAACAGAAATATTTTCTACTGTGAAGATATCAAATTATATACAAAGGAACAAAACTACTTAACAAACAACCAATACCAATAACACCAAATACAATTTTTTTTTAAAATGTCACTATTTGGCATAACATTTGTAGTAGAAACATTACTAGACATTGTGGGTAGAATATTTAATCTTGTATTGGCACATGCCACTGTGCAGTACAATTCGCTAATATTAATTCTTTCTTCCCTTTTTATTTTTCTGTCATCAAAAAAACCTCAAAAGCCCTTTCAACAGCCAGGTGTCTAACAGGTGTAACAAAAGCCTTGGAAGTCTATAATGGCTGTTGATTCTGATACTGCAGAAATGTTAAAACCCCAAGATAATGTTTGGATAACCAAAAAATTGGTCCCAGGTCAACAAAGGTCAAGTTGTTCAAACAGCCACTGGGATATTTCTCTTCCCATTAGTGTGCAAAAAAAAGAAGTGAAAAACAAGGGAAGATGGATCAATGGGCTGCTGTAGCACATGGTGGCTCTTGGAAGTAGAAAGCCCAAGATGGAAAATACCAGGTCAATTTTTTACCCTGTTTGCCATTCAAATGATGAACACTGAGGCCATTTTTGGTGCAAAAAAAAAAAAGAGAAAAAAAAGACTGTAAAAACATGCACTGTGTAATAATCTACAGAGAAAATAAAACATCTGAGTGAATCTGGTCTAATAATCCACTATATCTGATGTTTTATCATCTTAGGCAATGCATTTGAATGTAGTGCACCAGAGCAAAGCATCTTTTCTCCTGTGTGCTCCAGAACTGCTAGGCTGTTTTTGAGTGAATTCAAAATGCATGAAAAATTCCTGATTGACAGCTCTGGAGAATATATTTATCCACAGAGCAGGTAGAGTCTAGAGAGCAGAAATGAAAACTTACTCCCACCTCTACCCTGACCTTTAGGGGCAGGTGAGGAGCAAGTTGTTTTGTGTTAGGGTCAAGTTCCATCATCTAAGGATGTTTTTATTGATTGCATATTTTGCTTTGTTTATTTTATTTTTTTTAACAATTCTGTTACTTCAGAAAAACAAGAAGTATGCTACTGAGAGACAGGATTTGTCTGAGTCAGAGCAAATCATTGGTTCTCCCCCTTTTTAAAGTAAGTGCTTCCTCATTCTTTCAGTTGAATTTAGCTCCTCAGGGTAACCCTGTCATGACTAAGCTGAGGTAGAAACTTTTGATTGGGAAGAAATTGCCAATAAGTTACTGTTGCTACTGCAGGTCCTATGTGAAAACAGAAGATGATCTCTTAAAGCAGTAATTAATGCCCTAAGGCAGCTCCATCACTGGTATGAAAAAGTTATCTTTTCCTCTTTTTCTCACTTTTGTTTTAATTTTTCTGAAACACTGTCTTGCTCTTCTTTTTTTTTTTTTTTTTTTTTTTTTTTTTTTTTTTTCATGCTGGGCTTGGTTCTTCCAGTTAAAATAAAACAGTTTGCTCTCCAAAGCAAAAGAAATGTTTTATAATTTTTTTTTTTGCTCCCCTCATAAAATGTTTACTAATAAAATGCTGGTAAGGAAAAGTAGATGTGTGTCTACTAAAGTAGCCCAGGAAAAGTAAAAATGTGTGGATGGGAAATGGAATTGCTACACAAAAAGTTAAATTCAATTCCCAAATTAAAAACTTGAGGTTTTGTCTACTGTGAAAGCTTAATACACAACAAGCTCTTGAACAAGCAACAACATAAAATGTGTTTTAAATGGATAAGTGTATTTAAGTCACAAGAAGAAAGCAGAATCTTGAAAGGTTGCACTAGAGATGAGATACATATTAAAAAGTACTGTATAGTAATGACCCTTGATTATAAAAGAAAAGCTTTTATAGATGCAAAGACTACTGTACTGTACATCTCTATGACACATATTCATGATAATTTAATTCTTGAAGCACAAAGAAATCTTTGGTTGGTTGGGGTTTTTTTGTTTCTTCAAATTACAGATTTCTCATCTACAACTGATCAGAGAATGCCACTGCACTGGAAATACAGAGGTGGAAAATTAAATTCTATTAAATAGGAAAAGTGGTGTCCAGGAAATACAGTGCTTCACATTATATTACACCCATTTGCATTCAATTAATTTTCTTTTTTTATTTTTTTTCTCAGCACTGTAGAAAATGTTATTTTATTCAGGTTCTTACGCAACTTTAAAAATAATTTTAACCCATGGTATCATTCTCACATGATCCTAACTCACTGTACACCAGAAGTTCTTATTGCAACATCAATTACAGTACAAGTGAGAAGCTTGTGAGACTCTGGATAAAAAAGGAAAGCTGTACTGTAAACATAATGCCAAATACTTTCTTGTTTGTTTACATGCTCAATAACATGAAGGTGAACAGCTCTAGTGAGCTATTACTTTGAACCCTGATTAAAACGTGCACTTGTATTTAGCATTTAACCTAGGTTTGTAGAAGTGTTCTTGCCAGGACAGGGTTTTTCCAGAAGGTGCCATGGTTGGGACCCAGAGCTTCTTTTATACCACCTCCCATCATTGCTGGGAGCAGGGGAAAGGGATTCTCTTCTTGAGAAAAGGGGCTTCTTCTGGTCAAGAAAATGTGATATGGTTGGGGGATTTTCTGCATGAATCATTTCTTTTCTTCTACCCTCTGTCTTAAGTCTTGTTGTTATTGTTAATTTTCTTATCACATTGTTCTTTGCAGTAAATTGCTTTTATCTCAACCAGTCATATTTGCCTTTTGTGTCTCCAATTCTCTATAGCCCACTGCAGGGAAAAGAAGGGGAGAAGAAGGGGCTGAGAGAGAAAGAGTGGTGCATGGTTTAGAGAGTCTCAGTGGGGGCACTGAACTGGGGCTACCATTCCTGAAACATGATCGTAATATAGTATTGACTACACGAAACTAAGGGACCTGTTTCTTTCCCCCTAACCTAGGCCAATACAAAGAAAAATACAGTAAAATCAATATCTGTAAAGCAATTCTTCAGTATTTGTATGGATTGCTGTATGCCAGTCAGGCTTACTTCTTTGGGCTCCTCTGCTTCTATGGACAAACTTTTAACTAGAAAACAACAGTTTGAAGATAGAAATGGAGATCCTATGGAAAACATGCTGTAATCACTGAAAATTTTATCACTGAATGCACTAACAGGTGAATGAAGGATATTTTATGTCCCAATTTAGATTCTTAAATCAGAAGGTGTCACAAACTGAGTCAGCTCAGATTTTCTTTTAATCACATAGCTGTAACTGACACCATGCCTTCCTCAGGAAAACCCACTTTTTAGCGCAAAATTTTCTATTTGGAAAAGCTGAATGTATTCTGGACTTCCAGATATGTGATATCTTCCTTGCAGTTACTGGCTGTCAGACACATGGAAGTCATTTTGGTAGTATGTGCTCGGGTGAACTGCTCCGTATTGGCACAGCCAGTCTGCTTTTGCCTAGGCAGCATTGCATTTTGATGCTACAAGCACTGTACACATAATCACAACAGCATGTAATAATGGTACACTGTAGTGAAAGCCTTGTCTTTGTAAATATATCCAATGTTTTCTGAAAGTACTGAAGTAACAACACTTCATAAGGTACATGTGTGCTACCCAAATAACGGTGGAATCTTCAGATCTCTGTAAAAATTGTTACCAGTGAGATTCACACCTTGAACAGGAGGCCATCTGAGGCATCAGTAATGACATTTACTCCATCAATAGTTCTCTAACTGTCTCTGTGCTCGTTGCTAACCCATTCATATGAGACACTACTTTTATTGGCAGCTATAAAGGTATATGCTTCAAAATAGGTATCAGTTGAAACTGAGATGGGCTTCCAATATTGTCACTTTTCGGGATCTGTGAAAATTTTTGTAATACTTTCTAGTATTACAAAAATACTTTCTAGTGCTTATTTATGTATGGTGAAGTTGTTACTTGAGCAAAAAAGGTGTCACTGACAATGTCCTAGACTGATGCTTAAATACCAGATAGTCTTGCCGGAGCAAGATGATGTGACACTCAAAACAATTTACATCTTTAACCCTTCTCTGTTCTTGTCTGCCCAACAAGTAGAAGATACCATGGAGCATGGTTTCTTACAGATTATAAAAGAAGTGAATTATTGCAGACCTAGGAGACAGGCCCTTGGAAGACCTGATTGGGAATTGTTTACTGATGGGAACTTTGGACGAGATGAAAAACAGCTACCTTGATATGAAGTAACTACACACCATGAGATAATCTTATTGGGCACATGCCCCTCTGGTGTTTTGGCCCAGAAAGCAGAACTAATTGCACTCATTCACACTTTGGAATTGAGTAAAGGAAAACACGGTAACATTTGAACTGATTCAAAATATTCTTGTACATAAACATCGAGCCATCTAGAAGGAAAAAGTCCTTTTGACATCTCAAGGCACATTGATCAAAAATGAAAAATAGTCCTTGGATTTACTTGAAAGAAACCGGCGCAAGTTACTGTCATGCATTAAAGAGCAGTTGAAGCAGTAAGAACAAGCCAGAATTGGGGAATCATTTAGCTGATAAAGCAGCCAAAGAGGCCACAATAAAAAGGACATTAGAAAACAAAGTTTTATCTTTAATACTCTTGCCAGAGATACTTCTCCCAGTAAAAAAAACCAAAGTAGGGCGCTAAAGACTGTCAATTAATTTAAGCCTTAGGAGCAAAATGTGATTCACAAGGCTGGGCAGTTACCTTAACTGGGCAAATAGTAGTCCCTGAAGAGATCATTCATAACATAGTGGATTATGAACTCAAAGCCACTTATTGGAGTACTTAAAAACTTTTGAAACATTTGCAAAATCTATCTAAATGTGGATCTGAAAGTACTCAGATTGTACAATCAAGAGTCCAAAAATTGATAGTTTGTGAAAGGAGCAACCCTGACTTGGCTACCAAAGCAGTTCTAGGAGCTATAAAATCTAGAAATGTTCAAATGAATACAGGCAGATTGATTTTACTGAATTGTCCTAAAAAGGGGGTTTACAAATACCTTGTAGTTCTGGTGGATACCTTTTTTGTGTGACCTAGCCTTCCTTTTTTGCACCCACCAGGCTAGAGAAGTGATTAAAATACTTGAATCAAGTAATTCCTAGATTCAGGATACCTTTGGGATGTCATCAGACAGAGATTTCCTTTTTATTGTAGAAGTGGTACTACCGGCTAGGGAAGCATTGGAAATAGCTTGGTATCTTCATACTCATAGGCCCTAAGCTAGTGGCAGATTAGAGAGCTGAATTACATAATCGAATTGCAGCTGTATAAAATACATCAGGAAACCTCCTTAATATGGGTCCAAGCCTTGCCTGTTGCTTGACTTTGAATGCCAATTCAGCTGCCAGGGACCAGCAAAATAAGCCTCTGTGAGCTGCTGTATGGTCAGTCCTGCCAAGTACCTTACATTCCAGGAAACAGACACATAAAAGATGGGGTCTATTTGAATAATTACCTCATTTCTTTTAGCACAACTTTAAAGAATTTTTTTTCTGAGCAGTGGTGCTTAGTGAGTAGTCTTATGGGATTGGACACATCAGTGCATGAGTTCTTACCAGGAGATTGGGTCTACTTGACAGTCTGGGAAACTGCTTTGCTTCAGCCAAAGTGTATTTGTACTGTACCAAGTACTATTGACAACTTCTACTGCATTGAAACTGAATGGAGTAAAATCATGGATACATTATTCCAGAATTAAAAGGTCTGAAGCCGCTTGAGTAATTAAACAGCTGTCTGAGAAAAACCCAAGATGCTTAAGTCTTTCCTATCAAAGGGATAGAGTGTCTACAGATGTCCAGGAAATCTGGAAACAAGCACAAATTTGGCAATGCACAGCTCAAGATGACACCTCCTGGGGATCTGAAGAAATCTGGATCAAACTTATTCATGGCTACCCAGATGAACTTTAAAACGTGTTTGTAATTGTCACCATAATAATTGCTCTGTGTGTTTTAGTTTGCATTGTGATTCAGCTGTTGTAATGTCTTATACTATAAAATGAAATGCAGATATTAATGGACCAGCTCCCTTAAGGAACTTAGTCTCAAGGGAAGGGGAGACTTGATAAAAACAGTGGAACAGAACAGCATATTAATCTCACAAGGACAGTCAAACAGAACAGCACAGCATTGGAGAAATAGATAAAGGATGTAACTTAGGCAAAGAGGAGCTGTGCAAAATGCAAGCAGGATGCCAGCTCAGCTCTGCAAGGCTGACAAAGCAGAAGTTATGCAAAACAACAATACTGTGCTAACTCAAAAGCTGGGGTTGAGGAAAAGCCACCTAGAAAGGACACCTGACATTGAAGACCACCAAAGAAGACCTGAGAAGGACCATATAGGGACTTTGACAAGAGGTGCGGTATGTAAAATACACTAATAAATATACATCGAGTAACCAGGGATAGCTGATGAATATGTAATCAGTGTGTATGATAAAAACTCTACCAATGCTTGGGGCACTCAGAGGAACAATCTTCTGAGTGACAAGTGCACTGTAATAAAGTATTTTCTATTACTAATACTTTCTCTCTAATACTCAAAACCATGTTAGAAACTTTCTATCCAGCCAGTTCCAGTATTGTTAAGATATCATACTTTCAAACTAAATAAAGGATAATTTCAAAAAGAAGAGAAGCACTTGGGAAGTACAACAGCACATGACAGTGTGTGGCTGTTGTAAATATTTAGAAGCATACTAGAAAAAAGTACTTGATGATGAGTAGTCTTAGATTTTCACAGTAGGGTAATCTAAGTAACTCACACTTGGCTTTACTCTCATCTTTGTATCAACCTATAAAACTCTGTGCAGCTGAAATGAAAGTCTGATTACTCTTCGGGTCCTTGTAGGTCTTCAGTGTCTGAAAAATGAACTAACCAAAATTGCATTGTTTCTTAAAATTATATGTAAATACACATAATGATACTAACCAAAGTTGTCATAAATGGATGGCACTGACCCAAACTGTCATGAAGGATGAGCTGAAAAAATTAGCATCATGATCCAAGGTAAAGCAGGAGGCTGAAGATCTTGTTACAAATTTTAGTGTATTCACTGACATAGTTGATGCATTAGGAGAAGATGCTGAAGGTCAGCAGGTCTTCATCCTTCTAAATTGCAAGTTAGATAATAAATGATCCAGTAACCAAAACTGTAGGAAAACACTGTCACTGTAGACCCATTAAATAAATA
The DNA here is from genome assembly GCF_017590055.1 of Onychostruthus taczanowskii. Lineage (NCBI taxonomy): Eukaryota > Metazoa > Chordata > Aves > Passeriformes > Passeridae > Onychostruthus > Onychostruthus taczanowskii. The sequence continues at coordinate 3,746,102 of NW_024505008.1, forward strand.
AAAATTTCTGGGGACACTTGAAAATCAGTTATAAGTCCAAAATTCAGGAGTTTTTAAAGTTAAGTAACAACACTGCAGAAAGTATCTAAATTTGATATTCTATATTTTGTTACAAGATGGAAATATCCAGATTTTAATACAGAAATTTGACTTCTCTCACTGTTGCAAACTGGCACATATATAGCAAAAAAAATTGTTTTCAGAAATGTGTATCTGAGGTGTTAGAAAAATAGGTACTTTGTGTTTGATATTGAAACTAGAAATTAAAGTGTTGCCATGCAATGCATTCAAGTTTGCTATGAAGAAAATATTAAATAGATGCTTAATGATAAACATTACTTTAACTAGATTTCTAGATCATTTTCTAATAGCCTATGACTAATTGTGAAATTTACCATTTTGCCATGACTAATGTGTGAAATGTGTCATCTTTCCTCATGATTTACACAAGGTCCTAGTAAGAAGAACACAAAGTTGGTAATATGACATGAATAGTAATTTTAATTGTACTTGTTCACAATATTAGGAGAGAGGAGACATATTTTTTATTAGACTATGTTAGATGCATTGGTGTCCTTATAATATCATCACTGGAATCTATCAGAAATCTTCCTTTACTGATATGATCAACCACATCCTTGTCTATTACTCAAAAATTATATCAATGGATGTGTGTAATGATATAGTAAAGGAAAAAAGAAAATACCTTCTGGAAGTTATTAGTCATTGAGTTCTTTAACCTCCCATAGTTAGACGTTAATAGATAAAACCTTCCACAAAAGCAGGAAGCTTTACATAGTCTAATTAGTTATATACATTACTTAGAAGGAACTGTTTATTTCCAAATGCTTACATTTTGTTGGAAGTCCTTGAAATTAGGAATGTGGTAACTTCTTTTATGTATTTTTGACAAGTACAGTCTGGTAAAAGCAGAGGTGGCAAACTAAATTTGCAAACAATCTTAAAACTACTTGGCCTATCAGAAGCCCTTTTGATGGTAGTTGTGGTAAGGTTGTTAAAACTCAAAATTTTCTGATTTTACATACGGAATGTGTTTTGAAGCACATTTCTGTCCTGATCTGCAGAGAGAGAGAAAATATGTCCCTTTATCTGCCTGTTGATATGGAAAGTTGTGAGATCTTAAAGGACTTATGAATATTCCCAAATCACATAGAAATCAGCATTTGAAAAACCTACTGTGTTCTCCCCTTTTCTATAATAAAATTGAGGAGTCTGCAGGAGTAAGGTTTGTCACCAGAAGTTTCTGACACAATAGAAGGTCAGGAGCATCTACTGGAAACATGTCAACATGTTTATTTCATACAAACAAAAAAAAAATTCAGACACAAATAAATAAAAATCTGCGTATTTTTAAATGTGACAGTTTATCAAGGGCTTTTTTGCAAGAGTATAGAAGCATCTTCCAGGGGCACAATTTAAGACTTATTTTCTTTAAGAGGAGCTAAGATTTTGGCCCTCAGCAGTGGTTGATAGTGCTTTTGTGTGGATATTAAGAATTACACTCAGAGACACTGTATGTAGGTAACATAATGAAGTAAATGCATCTGGCTTTAACAGACGGTGAAAAGTGAAGGTAGTAATGCCTCTGAAATGCCTCATTCATTAAAATGAATGCTAAAGGACATACAGATCTGCTGGACAGGAAGAAACTGCTTGTCTCAAAAAGCCTGTTTGCTGCATTGTCACTCCTTTCAGTGTCCTCCCTTTTCATAAAAATGTCAAGATACCTCTTACATTTATAATACTTGCTGTGATGATACAATTTGGCAACTCATTTCATATATTGCAACTCTGACATTATTAAAAATTCTCCCTGAATTCCCACCTTTTACCACAAAATTTCCAGTGTGTTATCCTGGGTCTTCTTTATCCACTTCTACTGTAAAAAACTGAATACCACTGTTTTTTCTCACCTAAAGAAATGCCTTCATTTCTCTCCCCCATATTATCTTATTGGCATTTTATCTGCACTGAAAAGAATATGTTTCTCGTGATTAACCTTGCAGGAACTTGTCACAATATTCTTAAAATAAGAAATCAATTCAGCTGTCCCCCTAAAGCAGCATCTTTAAGGTAAGGTGGAAAGACGCTAAAACCCTAGTGTTTTATACATAGGTGTTATTGATCTGTCCTGTTGATGACACCTCTCAAAACTGCCAACTCGTTGTTCAGCTATAGACAAAGAGATTTATTATAATTATTTTCACAATCTGTGTTAAATCCTTTGGTAGTCTTTATACCACAATTTCTCTTTAATATGTTTGATTTTGACTCATTAGCCAGATATTATTTCACTTTTATAGATTAAACCCCTCACCTTCTACTTTCTTAGCTTTAGAAATATGATTCAGTACTGTGGGGGTTTTGTGCTCTTTTCCTGTATATTTTATACTCTTATTTATTTGATTTATTTGACTTCTCCATAGCAGGAACTGTGTAGATATTGTTAAAGAATGCCTACTGGAAGATGAGTCTATATAGACATGTAAATAGATCACTTCTAGTGAAAAATGAACAAATGAGTCAGCTGGATTCACTGTGGAGAACAGTGTGAGAAATTTTGTGTGAGATAATATGATGTGTGAATGGATAATTTGCAGAATCTTTCTTGCATTTGCTAAAAAATAATTGTATAAAATTCTAGGGCTGAATTCATGACTGTTAGTGGTAATGTTGCTGTTACTGATTTCAAGTGTACTGCAGTCAGAAGCTTGTACTGAATTTTGTGCCGAAAATTATAATATCTGCTTGTCAGTAGGAATCTAGTACTCTATGTTGCCCCTAGCTAATAATTAATATTTTTAAAGAATATTACTGACTTAGATTTTCAAATAAGTCCTAGCTAGGGGAAGTCTAGAGCATTTTATTCATAATTTCCTTTTCATGAAGGAAATGCCATATGAAGGATATTGGGATAATAAGCATATGTGACAAAGCTACATATCTTCTCCAAAATATTACTTCTATAACATTGGATTGTGAGCAGAGAATCTTTCTGCTGACATCAAGTCAGCAGAAGCTCCCCTTCTTTGGAGTTCTTATCTCATCATGACTACTCAATTACTTGCTCACCTAATTTTCCCTGTTCTTAGCAAGGAAAATTGTTTAATTTGGAGTCTGCAGACTGACTTTTCAATTTCAAATTAATAATCCCTCTACAGTGCAGAATAAAAATGTTCTAGAACATTGGAGTTTGTAACAAGGATTGACAAGATATTTTATTAAGTGTATAGATGACACAAAACTTCACTAGAAAATTTACAGAAATTTTGTTCCTTTACCATCATAACCTTCAAAGCTGTGGATTATGAGAAGAGATTTTTCGCAAGTACTGTTTCATTTTTAGGGAACATTTTTAGTCTAAGAAAATGTTCTTTATTAATAAAGTGGAAATATTAGAAGAAGGTGTGGAAACACAGTCATAGAACCCTGGTACCCTTAGCAGGACAAAGACAGAGTCCTCGAAAATATAGAGATCTTAACAAATCCTGATGATACCTCTAATGAAAAAGTTTATTTTTCTTAGATAAAACTGTAGCATTATAGGATAAGTGCATGTCCAGACTGATCTACCACTGTCCCAATTATCAATAGGAATGTACCAGTTTATGTACCCTCTGTGTTTTGCATGCTACTCTGTCTCTTGGTAGACTTACGGTTCTTAAAATGGATCTGTTACAGCACAAATGGGTATTCGTTAAAAGATCAGAGTCAGTTATTTTTTTCTTTGTAGCATAGATGCATTCCCCAGGAAAAAGTCTTGTAAACAATTATATCAGCAACTTTTCCTATGGGAAAACACATTGTCTCATGGTAGCAGTGACAGTCTTAAGCTCAAATATGGATTCACTGAGAATCAGATAATTAACTCTTGATAGGAGATTTGTATATATTTTAGAAAATAATGTAATTCAATAAAGAATGCAGAAGTGAGGAACAGAGAACTGGCTGAGCTATAAACTGCAGCAGTGCATTTCTCCTCAAAGTATTTTTTAACGACTGACCCTTTTTCTGGGATGTCAGATAATAATCCTCAGGTAATATTTAATTTTTGGTAGGCTCTTTGGGAAAACCACAATCTAGATCTGATGATCAGGAAGTCTAGTGAGGTTCATTACTGTTGGTATTTAGATACAAAAAGACATTTCTAAATAATTCAGACAAACAAAGAACACACTGGATCACAATGTTAAGTGTTCTTCTCTTGACAAAGAAAGACAGTGATGCAAATTTTCTGACACTTAGGGTGTTGATTGGCATGACACTGTCATTATTTTCCACCATGTATTTTGAATTCTCTGGGAAATATAAAAGGGTATGCAAATATTCTACTCCATGCTTACAGGATATAGCGTTTATCCGCCCAATATTCCAGCCAAAATCAGCACCTGGATGAAAAGCAGCTGGCTAAAGCTGAACCCAGGAAAATTAATGCTATTTGGAAAAGAGAACCTCTCAGAACTTGCCTCTTCAGTCCATAATACCTGCCCCCAAACCCTTAAAATCCTAGTTATAATTTTCCACCATGATCAAGGATTTGGCTCTTTTACAGGGCCACTCTTCATATATATAGGGTTTCCTACTTCACTTTTACTAGCAGTTTTATAAGTTATATTAATACTGAAATTGCCCTGCTTTATCAAGAAATATTTTCTCTCATTGTGTAACTTCCTTTAACATTAAAAGGACTTAGAGTTTTCTGTTGAAAAGAAAACTTGTCTGTTTATTTTTTGACTTCTATTTTAACTGTCATTGTCCTGTTATCCACTTTGTTCAGATTAATTATCACTAGTGTCACCACCATCTTATTTTTCCTTTCTATTTTGTCTTTCCTGCTGCCTTATGGACCCTTCAGTTTACTGATTCAATACTATTTGGCACAGTAGCAGTCTTAAAAACATGCAGCTCTACTGAAGGTGAGTCACTTGATCTTTCTCTCTTGTACAGAACTTAGACTTTCAGGCTAACACTGATGTTAGAGCTTTGCTCTTCGCTATTATCTATCACAATCACATTTTTACCAAAGTCAGAGATTATTGAAAGGAGGTATTTTGTCAGTATATCTAAGGCAGCATCTAGGAAGAGTTCAAGCAAATTGATCCATTGATCCAAGCAGCCCTTTGAAATGCAGTTTCAAAAGAGTCTCCACACAACACAATACAGGAATGAGACATGCCACATAATTTTGTAGAGTATTTTTTTCCCTTCCAATTTATTTTTCATGACACACAGTTTTGTTTAGTACCCTGCAGGCTCTAGGACCATGTACAGGCTTTCCATGGACTCAGCACTGAGCCCTGCCAGGATCCAGAACCCCTTGCAAACCAATCAGGCATGGAGAGAACATTGCCGGGAACAGAGTGTCAAATTTAAGTTACTCCAGAGACTATGAGTGACCAGGAGCTCAGAGAACAGGGTAGGATGTGGTTCATGAAAGGACAGGTGTGGCAGTTGTGGGACAGATTGTACAAGCAAGGAAATTGTGAAGGGCACTTAGGTGCTGCACCGCAAGTGCTTAGATCAGTTGCTGCTCATTATACCTGCTGAGAGAGCTCAGTTATGGTGTCCACCCAGAGGGGACCAAGTCCTCCAAGCTTACAAAAAAAAGGTGAAGTGAGCCAGACAGAGCTCCCAAAACCCCATGAAGAACATGCAAAAAACCATTTGGTCATCCAGGCTTCCAGAAGGAAGGAGTGCCTAAGCCTTTCAGCATATTGTAGCAGTGATGGCCACTGCATCAGATGTGACCAGGTGGACATCCTGCTCAGCCAAGTAATTCTGTAGCAGAATTACCAGAGACAAAGCAACCCCCAGTGCAGGCTGGGGGATGAACAGATTGAGAGCTGCCCTGCCCCAAAGGACGTGGGGATGCTGGTGAGGGGCTGGACATGAGCCAGCCATGGGCACTTGCAGCCCAGAAAGCCAAATGCATCCTGGGCTCCATCCAAAGCCCTGTGGGCAGCTTTGGAGGGAGGGGGCTCAGACCCTCTTTGGTGAGACCCCACCTGCAGAGCTGCCTCCAGCTCTGGGGTCCTCAGCACAGGAAGGACATGGAACTGCTGGAGCAAGACCAGAGGAGGCCACTCAGTTCATCAGAGGGATGGAGCACCTCTGCTGTGAGGAAATGCTGAGAGAATTGGGATTGTTCAGCCTGGAAAGGAGAAGGCTTCAGGCTGAACTAATTGCAGGCCTCCAGTATCTGAAGGCAACTTGAAGGATGGGGCAAGACAGGACAAGGAGCATTGAATCAGCTACAAAGAAATATTATGGGTAGGAGAATCAGATGGCTGGTAATGTGAGGGAAAAATAATGAAATAGGAGAGACAATGTGAAAGAAAGACATTAAAACTAGAATAACTGCATGCAATGAAGTTCTTTCTATCTACCTTAATCTTGGCAGCTATTTATATGTTTCCCCGTATTTCTTGAATTTATTAATGATTGAGGTATAGAACAAGATAATATAGAACACAGTGTGGTACAAACTCCATGGCCAAGCCAATCTTGCTATTGTGCCACTAAATTAAAGGCAAAAAGCCCTGAACCATGGCCAAATCAAAGATGGAACACCTGTCTCTCATTTATTCTGAGTTTACAACTGAAAATGAAGTCATGACTTTTACAGGTAAAAATTTTGTAACTCATCCCAGCAGCTTGTAACCCTGCCTCATTCTGACCAAATCAGCAGCAGCAGAGCTAAGAAAAAAAACAACATGAAAAGATCAACATACTGAACCTCTTGCTGCTGGCAGTATACCCAAAATGGCTTCTGAACTCAATGCCAAGGTTTTAAACAAAGCTAAACATAAAATAGAGAATATGACAGCAACAAAACTATTGAGTTGCTTCTTTCCACCTCCAAACACATAGTGATAAACCAAAATATGGCAGAAATATTTACTCTTGGTAAACCAATGTAGTTTTCTCATTCTTAGGTACTGTAATCCCAAAAAGCATCTTTGCCTGCTAGCAATACTCTCCCTCTGCCCCTCCGATATTCTTCAGTGATTCATTGTGATGAGATGCAGTCATTACTCACTTTGGTAGGAGCCTGATTTTCCTGCGATAAATACTGAATGCTTTCCTATGGACAAGCGAGGTGGTTCAGGGTGGATCAAACCCTGGATTTCTAGCTCTGCTTTGGCACTGAAAAGAAAAGGATCTCAGCTGTGGATGACAGATCAACAAAAAATCACCAAACCAGAAAATAAACAAAAGTGGCCAGACCAAACCCAACCCCATCAATGTAATACTTCAGCGCAAAGAATGAAGCACCCCATACTGCTCCAGAGATCTGATAACCTGCTTCTAGGCTCTCTAGCATTCAACCTGGTACTTGGCAGTAGCAACATTCAGGGTCCCTGCAAGCCTTTCGCACCTGCAACAGAGAGCCTGGAAGTGCTGGGAGCCCTGACATAAGCTGGGTCCCTCAGGCCTGCCAAGCAAGCTGTTGGGGAGGTGGGTGAATGGCAGCAACTCTGCTGAGTTTCTATCAGAAAATATGAGAAAAACGGAATGTTTCCAAAGAACATTTAAATTTTGTCAAAGCAGCATTTTGCAGCACAATAATCTTTCCACCACAAAATTTTTGTCTCTCCATTTGTTAGTGTCATCATACTTGGATTTTTTTCAGGATTTGCACTCCCCATGCCCCCATCCTCCACACTGCTGTAAGGCATGGTCTGCACAGGGAACAGTGAGGAAGCACCCGCTCCTACATGCTGTGCCAAAGGAAGGATGCTTCCTCCTCCTCACCTCACAAGTCACCCTTCTGAAGCACCATATATAAATCCTAAATTTGCATGTGCATATTGGCACCCAACACAAGGTCAATAGTATAAAAAATTCAGTTACCGTGTCCAGTTATTCCTGAAATAATCACATAATGAATATTGCTCACACATACTTGCTCCTTTAACAATGGGATATTCTATCATGTGATTGATCACAACCATGCTAATTTTTCGTAGTCATAGCAAAAGATGCAAAAGGAAAAAAAAAAAAGCAAACCAAAACTCAGACTAAACTAATATGGAGTTTGCCAGGAAGAGAAAAATATTGCTGTTTAGTAGTTGCAGTTGAAGTAACATAAGGTAATGTTTCCTGAAATAAAGAGCTTTATTTTAAGAGATAGCTCCTCATTACTCTCATATTGACTTACATAAAGACATCATTCATCTGTGGCATACTCTGCTACAGAATATTGTGGCAAATACTGATTTCTAAATAATTATTTCAAAGAAAATTGTTATTAGAATAAAATTAAAGGGTCACCAATATTCATGTCTGTGACAAACTGGCTACCTGCTGAGAAAGAGAATAGGAAGTTTCTGATGGGAAAAAAAAAAACCAAACCAGCTTAAGAAATAGGAAATTATGATTCCTGTGACTGGTTCTGACACTGTCTCCTTCCACAGCCTTGGGTAGTGCACTGAGTTCTCTCTGTCACAGAATCAATTATTAACTACCTCTTTTGGCTCTTTGATTGATTCTGTTAATGTTTTTAAAGTGCTTTGCTAATGAAATCCAAGCACTTGAAGATCCACTGTATTATAACAATATCAGAGGTTTTATTTCCTTATTTCTTGCTAAAACATCACAGGCTGAACATCATTTGACATTGTAAAAACTTTTTTTTTTTTTGGTATAAAGTCACAAAATATTAATCTATAATGCAGTTTTCAGATACCATGTTCCCCCACCATTTGCAAGAATATAACTTATAGGAACTCTTGTGTTAAAAATACAGTAGACATTTGGGCCTCAAAATTAATGCTGTATCAGAATCTGATATATAAGTAGTTACATCCCAAACCCATTGCTTCAGTAAAAAAAAAAAAAAAAAAAAAATTAAAAAAAATTATATTGTTGGCTATATTGATCAATAAAGTTGTTTGTACACTCTCCAAACACTATCATCTTGCAAACCTAAAATTCTGTCTCAATTTTCTGTTTAATAATAGGATCCTCTGTAAAACTACCACCCTCTGAAGGTATTTTTGAGCAAAGAGCATGGGAAGAACTGAAAAGCACAAATAATTGGATACAAAGCAGCTTGGAATTTGCTTTTATCTAGTGCTCCCAAACTGATCAGTTCACAGTGTTTCCTCAGTATGTTATTACGTTTCTGGACTGTTTCATCATATGGAACAAATGTTGAGTTTATCTCTCATGTGAGATTATCTTGTTACAGGTGATCTGGTTACAGGATGTCCTTGATGAAGAACAATCTTGTTAATAGCTTTCCTGCTCATGACATGTCACTTCAAATCCATCTTGTATCTGGATCTCAGATGCGTACAAATACTGCCATCTGGAGCGCCCCCTTCTTAGACTGATGAGGCTTGTTCTGCTTTGGAGTCAAATGTCTCACAAAAGACTCACTAAGCTGCTGGAATTTGTTTCACATAAAAACAGTTATAATGATGTTTTATCTCAATGACCATAATTTTTCTTCCTATAAATCATAGAGATGCCATTTTAACAGTTTTTCTTAAACACTGTCATCTGTTACATTTTGGCTGAAGTGAAAACATATGTCAAAAACATTTTCTATGGATCCACATCTGCAGGGAAAATGATGTGAATAATATATCCTCTGAGCCATCATCTGACTTGGGAGACTTGTGCACATAGTTCAAGGTGTATTTCTGGACATACAGGGGAAAAATAATCCATACTTTGCCCTGGAAGCTCAGTATATCTGGATGCAGTTCTGGATGTTGGGAAATTGATGGTGTCTGCACACGTTCACATATACAATCCTGTTTAACTCTGGTATTTTTCGCCAGCATTTTAATGGGAATAAACCACCTATCCCTAGTACCATAAGCACCTAAGTTAGGCACTAGTTTGAAAAGTCTCATCAAGAATTTTCACGACATCCTTTTGTAGGGTAAATCTTGTAAAATACAATGAATGGTCATATTATTAATCAGAAGTTAAATAAGATACAAGTAATATTTTGAATTAGCAACAGTATTATTTAATTGTTATGGTATCAGGAGATATTTTCAATAAAACCTTAAACAGTATTATTTGTAGGTTCTGCATTCTACATTTAGAATCATGACTTTTTAAAGTTTTGGGAAGCTATAATGTTTAACTTCAGTGATTCTTGTGAACCTCCTGTCTTTACATGGTGCATTATGAGTGGAAGAAGAGGTAGGAGATATGTTCTGAAGACAAGACACCTTTGCATTTGAGAATGTGACTTGCAGTCATTGTCACAATGGCAAGAGGAGGTCCAGGCACACAGCAGAGATAACAAAAAAATCCTCTGAGGAAAAGGAGTGTCAGATGCTGAACAATGCACAAACCTCTGCAGAGAGACAGATGGAGGTCAAATGCAATAGCTGAGTATAGGAAATAACTATAAAAAGTTATAATAAAGAATTGCAAGCAGCAATTGCTGAATGATTTTCTGAGACCAAGCTCAGCTCACTAGGAAGTGACTACAGTTGCACTGGAATGGGAAACTCAGTTTAGAAAGAAGATGAATACCTGTTACAAAAAAAAAAAAAAAAAAAAAAAAAAAAAAAAAAAAAAAAAAAAAAAAAAAAAAATAAAAAAAAAAAAGTTCCAGAATAATTGAGATTGTCAACAAATTGGCTGATGGCTCTTCAAAGACAGTCCAAATAAAAATCAGGCCTGGAGAAAAAGTTTTTTCCTTCCCAACTCTGTATACAGCTATAAATGAAGGGATGCTAAATGCCTTAAATGTTGTATTAATTTTATATATAGCCTATATATTCTCACAAACATACAACTTCAAGACAATAGGTATAAATATATCCTAGCTATAAATACTTCCTCTTCTAATGAGATTACTGCTATGTTTTATTCCTGCATGAATTATGAAAGAGATGTACTCTTACAAAGCAATGGTTATGCTATTCTTCTGTACGAGTAGTTGACCTGGGGTACATAAACGTTTTTGAGTCAGCATCTATTACACTTCAGGTGTAATTTGCAGATACAGAACCTTACCTTTGAAAATGCTTCTCAATAATGTTTAACTCAATAGTGGTACTTGCTATTGCTGAGGTTTTCCTGATGTCTCAATGACATTGTCATCAATATATCATACCACAGCCAGTGATTAAATGATTGAGTGGTATGAAATCAAACACTGGTGTTCAATGTGTTACTGATACAGCACTTCAAGTCTCTGAGATAAATGTCTTTCATTTTCCATGAAATATAGCTATAAAAATCACTATTCCCACTCAAGCTATTGGTAACATAAAATACTATAATTAGAATAAATAAGAGAGAAGTATTTTAGAATACTATTCAATAAGCAATTTAAACCAAACTAAGACAACATCAAAAGAAATAAGTTTGCCTTTGGCCCTGTTTCTGGCTGAACTATCACCCTTTCATATTCTATTCCCTTTGACAGGTACATGGGTTTTTATGACCACTTGCTGAACTAGGTCAGTAAATTATTCTATGTGAAAGCAAAACAAAAAATGAATAACAATTCTCTCAAATGCTATTATTATTCTTACTATTATTATTATTATAATCACAAACATAATCAGCATTATTACAATTATAATTGTCTTTATTGTTAATTATATGCAATATTATAATATTATACCACTAAAAATTTGAAGAGCAGCAAGTACCACCACCATGTCAGTTCATGTAATTCCTCAATCCAGTTCACTATAAGACTACGAGACATCTCTGAAAGAGCCAGCATGCTATGGAGATGGAAATCAGGAGCAATGGGAGGACAGCATTGCTTTTTTTGGCTGCTTGTGAGAGCTTACACTGTCTCAAAGGTTTCTTTTAACTGTTACTTCTATATCTTGTAAATGCATGACTATTTTTTCAGAAATAAATTCCGACCATGGAGTTCAGTAACGAATTTCAGCAGAAATAAAAGACTCACTTCTGTGTGTGTGCGCCTGGCTAATAGGATTTTAATGCCAACATTCAGTAATTATCAAGTAAGTTTTTGATTCTCATTCTGGAAACTGTAAATAGGGAGCTTACTGAGAGACTCTGGTTTTCATTTGACAAAATATATAGAGAGGAATACATATACAGATGTTCATAAAAGTATGAGTATTAAGATGAAACAGAGATATCAAATATGATTGATTAGCACACCTTTTACCAAATAAAGTTAACAAACTGGTATAATTTCATATTGGTGCTAAAATACACTGGAAGCCCAAGCGTTGTTTTTTTCTTTCTTTCTTTTTTTTTTTTTTTTCTTTTGAGAATCCTTTTAAAGCTTTTTAGTAAAAAGTAAGCAAACTACTCTAAGTTGCTGAATTTTGATGATATCTGGCAATAAAAATCTTCATGAGTCTATATTATTGATTAGACTAAGTGTTTTTTACAATATCCTCCTCTTTATGTTTTGATAATTCAATTTCACATTTGGATCTGAACTAGAACCAGGAGATGGAAAACCTTGTATATTTGGCAACAAAAAAAGTAATGCAACCAAGCATGCCCAATTAGTTGCTTGATTTTTTTTTTTTTTATTTTAGACAGGTGTTAAGTCTGAACTCTCTCTAAGTCAGTGTGCACACTATCTGCTATTATAAAAGTGATTTTGCAAATGACATCTTACTTTAAAAAACCCCTGTGATCTCAGCAGTCTTATGATTATAAAACACTTACAGCACTCAGAAAGAAGAGATAACATGTTAACACTGTCTCTTGTGCCATCATCAATAGCTTAATTAACCAAATCTGGCACTTTTAATATGACTACATGGCCACCAGCTATGTAACTTGACTTTCAGATTCTATTCTCAAAGCTTGCATCTGGAAAAAATTGTTTTATTTACAAAGGACCTACTTGTGAGAAAGATTCACAAACATGAAATGTCAGGATATTTTTACAGTCACTTTTCTGAAAATATAATATGTGTTGTACAAAAGAATAGTTTTTGCCATATTACATCTACATCATATTAATCACCTGAACCAGTTCCATTATGTATTCCTTTCTGTATTTCAAAAACCTTAGCAATACAGAACAGATTTATGAACCTTGAGAGAGTACCATAAAAAAGAGCAAAAAAGCAAACAAACTGTGTTTACCATGTCTAAAATGGAAAAACCTGAGTGCACCCATACACAAACAGAATTAGAAGTTTCTGTTTGGAAAAAGAAATGCCTGAAAAACACCACAGTTTCAGAACATATCATTGTACTCAGTGTAGGAGGTGAAGACAAGAGACAATTTATTCTGCAGCTGGCTTAGAAATAAACACAGCCATGGAAGATAAGGAGTGAAAAAGGGATAAATCCTCCTGAAGCACACTTGATGGACAGACAGGCTGCCATTAACAATGCTGTTGCCTTTGTAAGTACAGAATGATGTGGAGATACCCTTGCATTTATACTGTAGACATAGTCCTTGAAGATTTTACACCTCCAATTCCTTAGAATTATCAGCTATCTTCAGCCTGTCACTCATCCTGGCAATCTTAGATTTCTAGCTTGCAGGCCAGGCAGATTATTGACAAAGCAATCCAGGATGATATAATACACCCTGACAAACAATAGTGAGGGGGATTGTGTTTACCACTTTCATTGCACCAATTCAGCTAAATTAATTCTTTATGCCAAAAATAAACTTTCTCTTGATAAGCGTTCACTCACCTTGCACTATTGTTTTGTGCACTAACCTCCTCTAAATAGAGTAGCAACGCATCTTGAAATCCATTTGATTTAACCTACTTCCCCCTAATAAAAGTGAGAGGAAGGTTATTCATACAGTACCAAATGAGCAAATAGTTAACAAAAAAAGGCTGGTGCACAGGAAAATCAAAACTATAATTTAAGTGGAAAAAATAGGCAGGAATATTTTAAATTTAGGTATATTTCTCTGTCCTCACCTTTCCTACATCTACTGAGACTGTAGCACACACAGTAGGATGGATAAGTACTGGTGAGACATATAAGCAATCATATGAACAAGCAAATTATCTCAGAAAAGACGTTTTTTCTTTTTGTTTTCTCCATCATTTTTTTTTTCCAGGGGCATTTTTAAGGTTATACAATCTGTGGATAGAAAAAGAAAAAGGGATTAAAGTGCTGAACAGACCCTTAGCATTAGGGAAGACTCTATATACTGCTGAATTACTGAACTTATTACTATGACTAGTTTCATAAAAGGATTATTTTATGCATTCAGGATGAAAAAACCCCACTGATTTAACACCCAATGCTTCAGCTGCAACTCATGCAAAGGTGTGGAAGAAAACATGACATTTGCTTACTTATCAATAGTGATTAATCTATTTCTGTCATTTTTATCAGATGCTAATGCAAACAAAGATTTATGTGCCAGTTTAGTCATTTTTGTGAGATGAAGTTAGCTGTAAAACAGAAGATAAAAACTTAATCCTAGCAGCCTTCAATGGAAGAAAGTGTTAGACAGTGGTTTGCTATTCTTTCTGAACACTGAAAATAAACCCCTAATATTATCTAGAGGTAAAGGACCCTTGACTTTGGAAATGCTCTGATCAAACATTGACTCAAGTTCATCTTTACCTCAGAATTTTCAAATTCAGGATGACAAGATGAATCTCACATTTTTTTTGGATGTTTTAACCCTGTTAAGTGGAAATTATGCCAAACCAAAAGAGAATTTCTGATTACTAAATATACACTTGTATTGGTTCATATGAAAATGCTTTAAAACCTCTCTAGCACTTAAAACTAAGTTAACTGATAAATATGATAAACTCTGTAGCAATCGTGCACATGGGACCTAGGTTAGCTGGACCTTGATGGCCAAGAATGAGATTTCTGACCCTTTCCTTTTACACGGTTCCATTCGGTAGCCTAGGTGCTTTCACATTATTCAAAACTTTATAGTGAGGTTCCTCTTCTCAAAAACATGCCTTTTTAGGAAAGCAGCAGCAAAATTGCTCAACAATATTATATTTCTTAAGAAACATGGAGGAGAAGCAAGAAAATTTATTTTCCTCAGTTTTCTCATAATTGTTGCTCTTCTGCCTAATGTAAGAAGCAAAAGAAACATTATGAGAAAAGATAACATTATTCTGAAGAGCAAGAAAATATTATTCTGAAGAAGAACTTCACAGTTTTGTGTTCTTGCAAAATATTCTGTTCTCAACTCATAATCAAAGATTGAAATACACTCTTCCTACATGTAGTAGGGTTATGGTTTAGTTTATGACTATTTGTCCCTCAATGTTTATGGGAAAACTGTTATTTAATTTAATAAGCACATATATTAATTTAATATTTGCTTGCTGTAGCTTGGCACTAGGTATTACTATCAGTAATAATATTCACTAATTACCTTTTAATATGGCTACAGTTTTAAAACTGTAAAAATGAAGAGAGAAGCTAAAGCAACCATAAGTCATTGAGACCCAGACTCCTAAGACAACTGAAGGTGTCTTGGATTCAAGCAGGACTATTTAATTACAGATAATGCTGGTTTTTAACAGAGCTAGTTACACCAGTACAAACCTCAGCTAGGTGCAGGATGAGATTAGAATGTATCTCATTGCTGGTATCTTCTGACATATTAGAAAAATGCATTCTGCTCGTTGTCTGTATTTTTCAGATCAGTGGGGTCTCACAAATCAGCCAAGTAGCTTTGAAAAATCTCTCACCAATTTTTAATTGCACTTGGTAATATGAATTAAATAGTCCGAAAAAATAAAGTTCATGAGTGAGTGAGTTGCAGTGTGCTATGATAGCTGAAGAATTACGATTCAATGAATCCTTTATTTTCTGATGTTAATTGTAGCAGTCTAGGACATTTGAGGCAATCAAAATTACACAGGTTTAAAATGTAGTTTTAATACACAAAGATAGATGAAGACATGCACTGTTTTCAACATTTTGTTTATGTTCTGTGAAGTAAAGGTAAAGGAACATTAATCTGGTATCACAGTAGCAGTAGCAGAAAGTATTATCCTGTGCTACCCTAAAGCATGAATTTGAAAAAAAAAAAAAATTAAATTGATGACATTCCCATTATAGAAAGCTAGAATAGGTTCAAGTCTTTAAAAGTTCTGTCACCTCAAGAGCAGCACATACAATAGAGTTTGACCTCTGCGGAGGCTGCATCTTCAAAGGGCAAATATTTTGACATGATAGAAAATCCTACAAATAACAATAAAGGAAATATAATCTTGACTACACTGCGGATGCTGACAGAAAGCAAAACTCCCTGAATTATAACAATGATAATTTGTTAATTTTAATTATTTATAAGGAGATGACAGCCAAGTGCCCAAAAATCTTTCTATTGAGAATCCTCAGTATAAATCTCTCTGATATACTGTAATGCTACTTCATCTCTGCTGCCAGCTGCGCTGGGACACATAAAGCCCCTCATTAGTTCACGCCTCCGCTTACAAGGATTGCTTTAACAAAGGGATCTAGCCTGTGTTAATGACTCTTAAAATTAAGATATGACTGTGGCACAACAAAAAATACCTTTGTCTTATTAAAATGATTTGGTAACAGCAGTGTAGAGCTGCTTTGTATTTGCAAGTCTCCACACATTTTAGTTCAGGCAGAAAATAGGGGATGCACTCTGGAGAAACACATAATGAAGTCAGATAGAAAATCTTGGCTGGTTTCAGATATGAATTCAATTCATTCTTTCTTGCATATGAGACAATATACACAGAAGAAAACACTGCTGACATGTTTTAATTTCACTGATGCTGAAGATGTTTTCTCTTCAGCTTGTGCTTTTAGTCTTCTTCTGAAATAGTATATATCTGATTAGTGGAGACGGTCCTGAAATCAGTTTTTAGCTTTGTCTTTTCATCTGATATTCACTGAGCACCACTGCTCAAATTTCTTTTCATAATTTTGTCAGTTAATTCACATCTAGCAAAGTGCAAAAAAAAAGCCAGATGTTAGGTTGTCACCTTTTGTGTTACTGCTTAGAGCTCCTGGGGGCGGGGGGGGACTGGGTGTTCTGCAGATTTTACAAGGGAAAGGGCAGAAGAAGGGTTCTAAAATTCTGGAAAAGAATACTGGTCTTGTAGTTAAAAAGAGGAGAGCTGTTCACCTGTCATAAGCAGGTACTTTGGTTCATTCCCTAGAGCCATGCTTTGCAATTGAGCATAAGTCAGAACAATGTGTCAAGACTTGGAGCACAGCTCTTCAATGTCTAACACAACTATTAGAGAAAGAGCTAAAAAAAATTTGGTTGTCAGCATAATTTGAGTTTAAAATGATTTTAAAGGAATGTTTAATTTCTAATTAGCCTCTTCAGTGCATTACAACGTACATTTATATCCAGTAGTTAAGAAACCTAGGGTAATCTTTTTATGTAGCATATTTTGTATGCTATGTAACTGTCCATAGAAAACAACAAGAATTGCTAAATTAGCTGTGACCTTTAGCATGCACAGGTCACATTAGAGAAAGTGCTATATAAAAGAAATATTCAACTGTATTTCACTAAAAGAGACCCTTCCTCTGACACTAGCCCTGCTAAAATGTGTTTTGCTTCTGCCTGTAAGGAAAAATATCAAGGTTTGCTTTTAAGCCTCCACACCTTATTTTTATAGTCTCTGTTGTGGTAGTGTCTAGGTGACTTATTTTGTTGAATAGAAATATTTTGTTTTACATATGGTTTGTCATGGTTTGAGGATTTATGCCAAATACCAATGCCATGCAAAAGATTTTGTGGCAGGAATGGTGTTCTGGTCAATGCTCCATCCTGGCACCCAAAGCCCTCTCTGAGCTGGCAGCATAGTCCACAGATCTTAAGAAAAACACCACAGTGTTCAATAGTGAAAAAAAAGGAATACAGTAAGTCACAGCATGAATGTCAATTACCACATCATCCTTAATATTTGTGAATTTTATCTATTTCTGCTGCAGGAAGCTGTGAGAGTAAAGGGAAATATACCTTGAGTCCTATAATCTTAGAACTGGGAAATGCTATTCAGGTCAAGGGCTGAATGTCACTGCCCATGATTTTCACAGTGATATTGCCCTGACTCTGAGGTTCTACCAATTATAGGCATTTTCAGGACCTCTCTGAACTTTTCCAACTAGACTTTTTGCAAGTAGACTTAACTGTGGGAGAGAGTCTGAACCAGTTAAAATTGAGACAGTGGCACTGAATTAAGTAGAGTTGGCTACAAATGAAGTGCCTCAGAAGTGCTGGTTCTGACAGTTCCTGGTATGGTCAAATTTTAAAGGGCATTTAGCATTCACACACTAGATATAAGCAAGAATTGGCACTGCTCTACGACCTTTTGTAATAGCATGCTTAATTTTTAAGTTAAGTTAAAATAAAAAATACTCATATGTCATATAAAATATACTACTGTCACAGCAAAAAAATGAGCAGATAAAAAGATGAACCACAATAACTTTCAAATCTTATTCATCTTGAGAGAGAAAATAAATCTTGGAAGAAAAGAGATTTGCCTGTCACCCTATCAAAATCAAAATGTGAGTTAGTATATTTTAAAAAACAAGTTGCAAATATTTTAACTGTAATATTGGATGCAAAGGAGAATAAAATAAGTTATCAAAAATATTATCCTCTACACTGTAATCTTTATATGAGAATTAAAGACTAAGTAGTGATAAATAAACCAAAGATAGTGGCTTTGTTCCCAGGGATAGCAGAAAGGTAGGAAAAGGCAGGGTGAGTAGGAAAAGAGCCAGCAGTCATATCATACACCAACCACAGTGATCTTACTTCATGAATCCATAAATTTGCAAGTGAAAATTGTACAGCTTTTTCTTGAATTTCACAGCTGTGCATTTGCAGCTTAAAAATATGTAACTTCTTTTTTTTTTTTAATTGTGCACAAGTGTTTGTGCTTGTCAGCTAGATGTTCGGTTACTGCAGAGGGAAAAAAACAGTAGCAAAGCATGGGTCAAGAGAACCTCATCTGGTCGCTGATCTGAAGGTGACAGCCCAGCTGATGAAGTTATCTGTTAAACAATGGCATAATAGTATTTTGACTACTAAGTGGCACAAACTGTACAAAGCAGTTCAGGACAAACCCTTTTGGCACAAGCTAACTTGCTTTTCTCAATGATCAGAGAAGTTCTTCACTGACAAAATATGAAATCCTCTTCATTGTAACAGAATTATATTTTTGCTTAACTAAAAAAAAAAAATTAAAAGTCCTTAAGCATTTATTTTGAAACACAACTATCATTTGTCTATACTAAAAAAACCCAAAAACCAAAGGAAGAAAACCCAACCAACCAACCAAAAAAAAGTTCCCAGAAACAGAGACCTCACCAATTCAGAGCGAGATAAAAAACAGATACAACATCTATGAAAGAGGATGCTTTTATGTCTCTTTGAACAAAAGTAGAATCCTGTACATTACAATTACAATTTACATTACATGTCTGCAAACATCTTTTTTTTACTTTCACTTGTCTGAATCATTAAAAAATATGCATGAGAGCATGGGACAGCAGATTTTGCAAAATTGATATTTACAGAAAAAAATTTGGGCTTCTCCCTTCAAACTGTCATCTTTATATTTCTGTTTGTAAATCTAAAATCTATTTGAGCTACAATTTTTAAAAAGTCTTGGCTGTGCAAGTGGCTTATGAAGACAGAGAATACTCAGGGTTTTATATGATATTTTTAGAGCTTTGAAATATTCAGACAAAAACCCATAGAATATTTTAATGTACAGAATGATCCTAAAAATTCACAAGCATTTAAAAAAGTGCATTGCATACTCAACTACTATATTAAATATTGATTGTTCAGATGAAGTCCTGAGATCTGACAAGCTTTGTTTGGTGCAAGCTCAGAGGAGGATAGTGAAATAAAGTGGATTTCAATGTTATGTTTTCTTATGAGCCAAATGCTCGACATATCAGTGTGTTTAAGTTATTTTTAATATGTACCTTTGTACTTGAAAGCATTTAAATCCTTTTTTTTTCAAATTGTAGAAATATTTACCAACAGGGCCAGAAACAAAAAGTATTAACTTATTGTAACAGCTCTAGTATGTTTGTCAGACATATACCAGATACACAATCATATGCTGCCTACAGACATAGAGACTCATAGGCTTGTTGAAAATCCTTCAGTCCAAATATGATTGAAAGGTGTCTGAAATCACCAAAAAAAAAAAAAAAACAACAAAACCCCTACATACTAAATTGCTATTTAGGTGTAAGTATGCTTTCAATGCTTTCTTCAAGGCACCAAGCAAAAGCATGTATTTCTTACCTTCACACAGAGTGTAGTAAAACCTAAAGGATAAAATCATTAATATTTTGGTAATAAAAACATTCAAAGACATCTATAGTTCATTTTCTGTTATGACAAGGTCAAAGATTTTATTTGGTATTTATTCACATCCAAGACTACGTGTCCCAGCAAATCTGTCGTGCTTTTGGGCTGAACTTCCAATCTGAACAACTTAAAGACACTAAGGACCTTGATGCAAATTTTACAGCTTCCAGCACTGATGCAAGGGCTTGCTCCTCACTAGTTAGTTAGAACCTATCATTAAGGACAGATAGAAAGAGGGAGTCCAAAATTAAGTATTTCCACAATAGGTCTGAATAATTTTTGAAATGAGATTTTAACTGCCATCCCCATTTAGCTAGAGTCTCCAAGTGTTGAAGGTATCTCTATGAGAAAAGCTCATAATTTTGGAATACTACACTGCTAACTAGAAGTTCAAACACATTTCAATGGAAAATTGCGCGAAAAATGGTGAAGATTGATGTACCAAGGTCTAGCAGGTGTTAACAAACTATAACAGAAGCCAAATTCTGACCTACTGGGACATGATGTATTGATTTTTTGAATTTGTAGTAAAAATGTTTTTAAAAATAATAGGAGATACAATAAGTGATACAAAGCTAAAGACATAATTTTTGAGACTTTGACTAGTGTTTAATCACATATTTAAATGCATCATATTCACTTTGCCAATCAGTCTCATATTTGACCAAATTTATAACCTAAGTAGTTAATAGATGCTTCCCATTTTAATTTTAAAAAATGGGCCTGCTTCTTGTCATAACAGCATAATGATCATTATGCTATAATACATATTTAGATACATGCAAAACCATTTTTGTAGGTTTATAGCTTATATAGCACAAGACCATATTTCTTACTGAAATGCAAAATGGGTCATGGTGTTTGTTTTTTTACATTTTTCCTTTGATTGAAAAATCAAATCTCCAGGGTAAGAAGCCCCTGTCCACAATATATCCTGGAACAGATCTACAGCAAACTGAAGAATGTTTGCTACAGAAATCTGAGCTTAACACTATGGAAATGTTTTCTGTACTTGAATTCTGTTCTTGATAATAGACAATCTCCCAGTATTCAAAGCCAGTTCTGTACTTTCTCTGTCTGACAACTGTTGTCCTTGTTGGGGCAGTACTCTTAAGATAAATTATGGATGCAACGTGAAAGCTGTAAAATTTGTTGTATCTTCTATTATCTTCATGTTAAAGGCCACAAAAGCTCTTCAGTGAAGTCAGCCATTAAGAAATGACAGGTATTGCTATCAGCCTTCTTTATAGCCTATTACCTGCAATGACAGCAGCTGCTACACCACTACTGTACAGCCTATCACGTTACTTGCAGCTAAAGCCAGCTACTGTATCATTTTGGCTCATTTTCTTGACACTGCCATCATAAATCCATGCAGCTGCAGGGTAACTGTCGGCTGCCTCGATTATCTTCATAGCTCGAATGCATCTTGAAATGTGTGTAACAGGCAATGACTGTTATGGATCAGGCACAAGGGCCATTCTCTATCTATTCTGTCAGGTCTTTGAAGCAATGCCTGCCACAAAGAGAGTTCCTAAACTACTGTCATGTAATCTAGTAATGTACCTGAACTTTGAGAAATTTCATAGTTCTCGCTGAAGCTTTTGTGTTCTCAAGTTGCTTCCCTAAATAGCGATGTTAAAAGCATTGTCTTTTGATGTCCTAGTGGAAGGCTTTTAGAGTTGTATTATTATAATTATTATTATTATTTTGATTACAAATTTTATTATAATTATAGTCATATATCTATGTATTTATTTTAAGCAGATGTCTCTGACTGATACAGAGACACTGAAGATCCTCACAGAATAAACCAGATGAACATTGATTTGCATCCTTGGAGGGGATGAAGGAGGGTGAAGGAAAATCTTCTCAGAAACAGTGGTCTGCATGAATCTAATATACATGTCTAAAAGTTTTTTAGTAGTAAATTTCTCATGTTTCTACTAATTTGTGAACGCTTCCACTGCACAATCCTCCAGGCAGAAGAATAAGGTACTAAGATGTAGCTTTGCGGGATTTAGGGTTGAGGTGGGCAGTGCAAGGCAAAGCTGGATGAGGTTAGGGGCATTGATAAGGCCAGCAGAAAGGAGTGCTGAGACATCCTGGGTATTTCATGCTATCATTTTCTTAACACAAGAGTTCAAACTGTATTTGCACTATAAGTGAATATTTTACAGCATTCCTGTTATCCTTGTGCATGTTACTCCAGGAAGAGAGTACAATAAATCAGTCCAAACTCATCCAATCTAGCCTCAGGTTACAAGTGAAAAGCCTACAACAGGAATTTTATTGACCTCAGTCCCTTATATAGTCAACATATAAAAGTGAAAACTTCCAGATTAAATTCACCTAAGTATTGAATGTTTCAGCCCTTGGGTTGTAGAGACAACTTAAGACTCTTACCACTTAATTTCAGTGCCCCAGTTAGACATTTAGAATTAATTGAGATGGATCTGAAGTGCTATGTACTCTGTTAATGCCTGATTTAAATATTTGCTATTATTATTAAAATCTAAAAGTTAAAAAAAATCAAAATTTAGAGCTGGTAAAATGTAGTTTTATTCCCCTTGCTGGGTGACATTTATCAAGTACCAATATGTGTTGAAAATACTGAAAAAATATGTCTATCTTTTTTTTTTTTGCTGATCCTTCATAAATCCTACATTACATATATCCCAGGTACTTATATTAAGATTGCAAAAAGTTAACTGTCATAATCAATGTTCTATTGCATTGAATCTCAGTTTAAATTCCAGTGAAGTAAAGATAAAAGTTTCACATTATTATTAGAGTTTTAGATGGGTCCTGTTTTTCCATCTTGAGAAAGGAAAACCAACACCTGATTAATCAAGGCACTTAAATATCTGAGCTACTTGGAGATGGATTTATTGCAATTATTTCCACTTGGATTATTCACATGCTACTGGTTCGAAGATGTGCCTCTCAGAATTTATAGCAGTATCTTGTATAGCAGTGTTTTGACAGCAAGAGAGAAATGTCATCTCTACAATGCAGCTTTCGGTTCCTCTATGAAATTTAGAGTTTCAGAAAGTTTATTTCAATGTGGCCTTGAAGTACCCTTTGTCATGTAGCCTGCCTCAGATAAGTTCTTGAGGACGTGAAGGGCATTTTGATGCACTAACTTAATTTGAAATCAGTAAGCCATAGGCCATATCCAAGCCTAGGGACAGACACAGAGATCATTATCTATCTGAAATTATACAGGTGGTCTTCCCACGTAAAGAGAAGGGCCTTCAGTGTTTGGGTCTAGACAAGTCTATTATAGTTCTGCTTTATAGCCTACCAAATGCATCTTATTTTGGCTGTCTTCTAAAGGTAAAGTGGTATAAACAGACTCCAACAGGTTTATCTTTTCAGCAACATATCCTCCTTCCTTTATTAAAGTCAGACACACAAACTCATTGTTAATTGATTCCACTGGAATTAGACAAGTCTGTATCTGAGCCAAAAAAAGAGTATAATTTGATTTATGATTTAATATAATAACTGACTTGATTTTCCCTCAGAATTATGTCAGCACTGTGGGAAAAGAAAGACCACAGGAAATGGTAGGATCCACTTCCTATAACTGTTCTTTTACTCCCATCAGTGATCTTTTAAAATATAAATTGACCACAAATTGATAATAGAGTAATTTACTATTCAAAATGAATAATAAATGTGAAAGATTATTTAGTCTCTCTATATGTATTTCTGTTTAAATAGCTCTTTTCTTCTGGCCATCCTGTTGTAATTTCACTGTAATTTAAAAAATGTTATACTGGTATATAAAACACTTCTGTAATTTAGTTCTTGCAATAGATATTGAAATAGCAAGAATATTCTAACAAGACTAAATATTGTTCTAACAAATTTTAGAAGAGATCTTCAAAAACTCTTAAATACTTTAAATAGCACAATTTTATATTTCATAGCCAGGAAATACTCCTACAAGACATGGACTTTCTCTAAGTTAGGAATATGGGTGTGGACGGTAATGGAATATAAAATTAAAATATCTAATTGAAGGCATTGCACAAATGGGAGCCTACTTTAATCTATAAGAAGAGCAGTTCTTATAAACAGAAATTTGCTAACAAAAACTGGTAAAGACTTACAGGAAAAAGACCCTTATGTGAAAAGATTGCACATGAAATCCTGAGGATCTGTCTTCTTTCCTTATCTCTAACCTTTAACCTTTTCTGAAAGCAATAATACCAGTGCAGTTAGTGGCTTGGGACCCAGAAGATATCCAGAAATATTAGAAACCCAGAAAATACCCAGAAAAAATAGAATGTTTTCTGGAAAACTGTACTTTCCTATACAGTAAGTGATCTGTTGATCACAGCAAGTATAAGGCTGAAAAAAGCCCCATATAAACAGTTTACAAAACTGAATATAAGAAGATGTGCAAAACCCAGAAATAGATCCCAGGAATGATTCCCACATTCATAAAACAGTAGAATGATCCTTCTTTTTAGGGGTGTATATAAATGTGTATATGAAATAATATGTTAAATTTATTATAAACCATATATATGTTACATGCACTGACTAGAAATATTACTAGAATGGATTAAAATTTGGTTCTCAATTTTATTAACATTTTTTGCAAATAATCAACAAGTCAAATTGTCCATTTACTTGTTATCTGTTCCCTCTCCTGTTGGTAGGTCTTATTTCAGCACCTGACAGGGGCATTTTAATTTACCTGCTAGAGGAAAATTCTGGCTTCAAATGTAAACACACTGGTTGTGTATCCGTTTCTGTGACTTTTTCTGTACTACAAATTGGGTGAGTCTTTTCTGGACTCTGAAGATTGTTGGTTTTGTTGGTTGTTTTTTGAATGTTGCAGCTCTGACATCCAATAGTTTATATATTTGGAGAACATTTTTTTTTTCCAGTCCTCTTGTCTTCTATAGCAAAGAACTCAGCACTTTCTGGTCATCTGCTATGTAATTCAGTGGAATTCAATTTCCACTTAAACCACTGTTCCTTGCATGTTTGTTCATTGTAATTGAATGGAAAAAAAAAGTCAATGAAACACCAGCATGTAAAATATTTCATTGGAAACCATTTCAGCACTACTTTAAAATTAGATAAAAATTATGATTTTAGAAAATTGTGCTTGAGCCAGCAGGTCTGAGGGATCAGATTCTGATAATAAACATGGTAAGTTTCTTTCTTCTCTGAAGCATGACCTGATTTGTGAGCCCACATGTCCATTTCTTAGGTGGAGAGTGCTCCAGTGAACACATTTGGGATTAAAGAAGTAGGAAAAAACATAATAAACTTAAGATGACAAAGAGGTCCTGTGGTACATTGGCTTCTGGGATGTCAACAGTACTTTTACTATTGTTGATTCCAGTGGAGCACAGAGATCTGCCCAGAGGGCTGCTCTTTTGGTACCTCTGGACATGATGGTTTTTGAGACAGAATCATAGAAAAATGTTCTGTGGACATGGGTGTTTGCCCAACTGCTTCTGTTTTCCTTTAATGATTTAAATTTACCAGTTTGTGACCTGTCAAATTTTCTTTGCCTAGTATCTCAAAAGAGGAATTTTTTCCCCACAAAATATTTTATCAAATTGAAATTATTTTCATTTCTCTACAGAGAATTCTCCAGATCTTTCTGACACAGTGTTGCCATAGTTTTTAAGGTTGCTGCATTTTACTTTGTGGTCAAAAATTTGTGGAAAATTACTTTACATAAACCTCACAAAATCCTCTCCCAAATGTTGCCTACTAGAAATTCAATGTTAGTAGAAAAAAAATATTGTCTTGTACAGAGAAATTTTCATATGAATGTTTAGGCATGCATCTCTCAGCCTCAGGGCTTGGACTGAAGCTTTTAGTAGTCCAGGTGGCGAATATTAAATTTGTATTCTTATGACTACAGCTGATTAAATGAGGCAGAAAGTAACTCAACCACACCCTTTAAAGCTGTACTTGTCAACAAACACACTTTTTACATGTCAGATGGTGGTGAGGTAGAGATGATTACAGATTAGTAAATGTAACACCCTTGCTACATGTTTATGTAATAGGCATCTGTCTGTAAGGGACAACATTTTCAAACCTTTTTGGTGGAATGTAGGTAGGAAAGTAATTAAATGTGAACTAATGGATCCAGCTGTGGTATTGCTAGCTAGAACCAAACATATGTGAGTAGTTACTTCATGTATCATTTTAGAGAAAATACAAAGAAAATAATAGAATAAAATCTAATATATATATTCAAGAGTTTTAATGGTTTGTTTGGTGTTTTTTTATTTTTGTTTGCTTGCTGCTTTGTGGATTTTTAAAATTTAAATTGGATGGTTATTTATTTTGAATAGTGGCACCTCATTCAAAGATTTGCCACAATTAAAAAATTATATCTGATCTTATTATTTTAAGATAAGCAGTTTTTTTTTCTCTTTTTCAGAAAAATACTTGTAATCAAGCTGAGAAAATATCTCAAATTCTAGGTATGGTGAAGAAAATGTCACATTTTCTTTTGTTTTTTCTTGATGATTTGTGGCAGTCTTCTTTTAAAGGTTTTGGGCCAAGTCCTATCATTATTATAGTCATCCAGTATGTTTATTTGTACTTTAAAACATCCAGTTTTAATTTGTACATTACATGAATTTTTGTGTTCCACATGCACAAAGCCACACAGGGTTTTAAGTCACTGAATGATTGGCCATTAATTTGACTCTGGAAATTCTGAAGACAGGGGGCAAAAAAAAAAAAAAATACTGTAGTACTGTTCTATTTTATTGGCTGCAAGATTTACTTTTAGCCTGAATGTAAATTTGTAATATTTTCTTTTGTAGGCCTTATTAACAGAGTTTTATTTGTTGGAAAGAAGAGTAAAAAACACAGGCAAAAATAATTTTTTCTACTGCTTTTGGCAAGTGGATTTTAATTTGCACGGGATTTTTTTAAAAATTTGTTTTATTTTTTCTCTCTTTAACACTTATTTCCATTTTAGTTGGATAAGTGACTGAAGATATTGCCATTAAGTAGTTCATTAGATGTTTATGTCTCAGGCCAAAGGCAAGTCCAGCCTATACAAACACCTTAAACTATTTTCTCTATATGAATTAGACCCTGAAGAGGTTTAGAGCCATGCAAACTTTGTATTTCTTTTGAGAGGCTAATAATTTATAGCTATCAGTGATGGTGCTATCAAGTCTCTCACAGGATGAAGTAAGCAAATTATTTAGGTGGCAATAATTTAGAATTATATGAGCTACATCACAAAAAGATCTCTTCATTATTACTACTTAGCATGTCCTCCTCCACAGAGTCATGAGGAAGACAGCTCTTGAAACCCATGTATGATTTTTACAGGCTTTAGTCCAGTCAACAGGCCATTCCTTCTTTTGTATGTTTTGAATCATCTTCCCAGGAATGAGCTCTCTTTCTTTAATTGTGACCATGAATGCTGCAGCCCCTGTGTTTGGCTGCATTGAAAAATATTATTTATTTCTGTGTAGTGTACCAATAAATAAAGAATTATTTTTTCACTGTCATCTGTTGTCTTCAATATGTACCACTTTCCCAGGCTTTGTGTCATCAGTAAAGTATATGATTAATGATTTCGTATTTTCATCAACACAATATTAAATAGCATTGGACTAATTACTGATATCTGAGCTCCAATGAAAACATATTTGGAAAAGAGTTGTATTCACAGTTACTTTTTTATATTCAGCAGTAAATTAAATTGTGATCAGTGAACGACAATTATATTCTGTGTTTGATTCATAATATTTTATTCCTGTAGACCAGAGGATTACTCTGTAACAGGCCCAAAGATTGTAAGATTATTAAGTATATTTTAACAAAACCTCCTAGAAATATGAAACATTGTAAGAATATTAGTTTGACAAGA
This sequence comes from Onychostruthus taczanowskii, assembly GCF_017590055.1. Taxonomy (NCBI): domain Eukaryota; kingdom Metazoa; phylum Chordata; class Aves; order Passeriformes; family Passeridae; genus Onychostruthus; species Onychostruthus taczanowskii. The sequence goes on from NW_024505008.1 coordinate 3,774,280, forward strand.
TCTACTCTTCATAAACCCATGCTGGCTGACATATTACTCTCTTTCAATATCTCATTGCTTTTTTCCTTGTCTCATGCTAGGCATTCCTTTTTTTTTTTTTCCCTTAGGAATAGTATGAGCTCAAAAGGTTTAGGGGTGTTTAAATATAAAGATTTATACTTCCTTAAATGTTAGTACAATGTTAGGTTTCTTTCCATATTCTTCTTTTTTCCTGATTTTTTAAGACTTACAAAACTGAATTCAAGTTGTATTGTTTTTCTATTAAAATATATTGTTTGGTATCTGCTTTTTCATGCTCCATTATTCTTGAAAGGGAAAATAAATTTCTTGCCATATAATAGGAATACAGTATTTAGATTTTTCCTGCTAATATAAACCAGAAACATTTATTGCTATTTCTGTAAATTTTAAGTCTATCAGTTTGATCTGGTATAGGCTAGGGCTGTGTATTTGCTTGCTATTTCCTAAACTACTTAAAAATGAATAAATACTTGCTATCACTAAATTCTGTACTTGTGCTCATTACCTCCTTCAGCATGTCCCAGTTCCTTCTTTCCTAATTCAGTCCTTTTTAAAGGCTTTACAACTGGTGCTTTTCTCACATTTCATGAACACATTCTTCAACTGATTTAAAGGAATATTTTTCTCCCCTTACCTTGCAAGAGTCTTCCCAACAACTGTGTCTACTATTTGGATGAAGTTAATTTCCTAGGAGACTGCAGGTGTACGTATTTTCTTCAGAAATTTTCTGAGTCTGGTAATTAATCTGTTGCTGTGGTTGCTTACATGAAGCAGCATTGCTTGTAAGTGTAAATATTAGATTTTTAAAAACCTGTTAATCATCAGGTTATTTCTGCTGAAAAGTAACAAAATATATAATTTCTGTTTTGTTTGAATTGTTTTTAGAAAGGATTATTGTATTTTGAAAGGTTTGAAGTTTTTGAAAGAAAAAGGTGCATCTATCAATACCTTCTGGAAATTAATTTTTTAATGAAAATATTTTTATTGTAAGCCAAATTTTTCTCACCCATTTATTGAAGAAAATTCAAAATGCAGAAATATCAGTGAGCTGACTTTTTTGAGTGAGTTTAGTGTCTTCTTTCAGCGCAACATCTGGATCTGCCAAGTGAAATACATTTGCTAAGATGGATCATAATCATTCAACTTTATAAACAGCTTGTTAATATTACAGTGATGCAATAGACACTAAATAGAAACTTTAGAATTAAATGGAATATACTTATCCTTTAAAGATATAGTGCTATTTAAATACTAATGGAATTAATCCATGATAAGAATGTTTAAAGAAAAAATATTTTTAATGGTATGTAAATGAAGCAAAATCTAGTTCTATTGATCTAATTTCATTAATTTTTATAAATAAAACTAAACTAAATCTATTCAATATCAACTAGATCTGGAGTTCAAACAGGAAGGAATTGAGGAAAAGGAACCTGAAGGTTTAAAGAGAGTCCTCTCAAGCACAGTTCATTTGCTAGCTTGTATTGAAGAAATAATAGAGATTAGAAAAATCTGGCTTGCATTCTTTATAAAAATGTAAAAAATTACACTTTAAATTGAAGTACACTTTTGGATAGTTAATTTAAAAAACAACTAGAAATTAAGAATTAAAAAATTTATTTCAATCTAAAGTTTGGTTTTATAAAATAGTGAAGAGCTTAAGATTAATTGAAGTGCATAAGATTAATGCCATAAAATTAAAATCATTAAGTATTGTCCTACGTAAGGATTACTGAAATTTATAATTTTCCCATAGTGCCTTGTAAACTATTTGCATTTGCTTTCAAATATGTAAAATTCACTTAAAAGATGATGTTACACCATTCCCAATTGTTACATGCATCACATTTCTCCCTCCCTAATCCTCTTCTTTGAATTAAAGAGAAGAAGAAAGAAGAGAAAGAACAATCTGCTGAACACTAATTATTTAACCTTACCTCCTACCTACTTGCTCTCTTTATTCTGAGGTTTCTTAAGGGCTATAATGAGCTGTCCCCACACAAACAGGCCAAATTAGTGGATAATTACTGCTGGGTCTGTGAATGTTCTCACTCCTCCTTTCTTACAGTTTCACAACATTACTAGAATGGTCTGTCACCTCCCTACCAATTAGGCACAATTACTACTTTATAACATTAGTGGTAGCAGGCTTATTACCTTGGAGAATATGTAAAAGTAAGGGAGGGTTGGGGAGAGAGGGCAGTGAATCAGGCCCAGGAGATCAGTACCACACTGATAACTTGTATAATTCTAACTTTACTTTTATTTTGCAAGACAAAAACTTCATACACAGATAAATATGGAAGCAAGAAATTGTTGTGGTTTTGGATGTTTTTAAAATTATTTTTCATTGGTTTTATTGAGTTTTTCAGGTAACCAGACCATCATTACTTTTTGTCCTCCCAGGTTTCCCAGGTGGTGATGCTAATGCTTGAATTAATTTCTTCTTTTCCTGAAAATACATATTTTTGCCAACTGAAAAATATATGTTTTTCTGTCTTTTTCTGGCTAAAGTAAATACATTAACTATGTCATGGCAAAGACACTTCCACTGACCTTAGATTGCACCAAAACATTCCCTTCAAAACTGTATTTAAACAAGGGAGGTCAAGATAAACTTACCTTAAATGCTCAGAGAAGGATAACTAACTTCTAATCTTTTATAAACAATACTACAAAAGTAGTTAATTTCTGCCTTTCTTAAGAAAAAAAAAAAAAAACCCTAGAAAATTACCAAGACACTCAAAAAACATACCCTGTGATTTCTTTTTCTAATGGCTGAAACTAGAAAGTTATTAATACTGTCTTTTTAACAAGGTAAATTTATGAGTGAGATGACTCTCAGAGATTTAACATTGGATTTAATGCCTTGAAGGAATAATCTTAATTTATGTGCTTTAAAAAATCTTTCATACATCTATTTCTCCTCGCCTTGAAGAGCTTCTAAATTCTTCTGATCCTTGCAGTGGTAATTATAGAAAACTTCCTAAAAATGCAGAAGAAATTATGTTTTGGATGCCAAGAACTGGGCAGACTAATTTAAAATCATTATGGAAAATGTAGCAAAACTCTGAAACAGAGCAAACCTTTTTCTATGCTGGGGCAATTATCTTACAGTAAATTATCATATTCAGTAATTAATACAATCCCATAAACCTGCTGTTGGTTTCCAGAATTTTATCTATCTTTTTCATGGAATGTATTCAGGTTTTTGTTTGTTTTTGTTTTTGTTTTTGTTTTTTTTCCCCCGCAGAATAAATTGTTAATTATAAGGAGTTATAGCTGAATATTGTTATGAGTAAAAAGTTATCTATTTTTTTTAAGGTTAGTTGCTGTTAAGTTAGCTTCATGTTGCAGCCACCTATTGTTGTGAGTTCTTCTTCAATTGCCCGTTAATGGTTGATGATTAGCCATTGTCCCCCTAATGCTTGCCAGGCAGTGACACCAGACCCCACAGGTAGCAGGGCCAGGGGAGTGACATCAGAGCTAGTATGCAGATGAGAATGCATTTCAGCAATTTTGTAACTTCCAGGAAAAAAATCCTAAAAACAGCGAGCCAACATAGAATTAAGAGATCTAAGTGATGTCTAAAGATAAGGAACTTAATCCAGTATCTGCTAAGATCCTTTTTACTTCTCACCCTAACCTAAAAAAGATGTTAACTAGAGAGAGAACCTGAAACGTTAGACCGAAAAAGTGGAATCTGCTAATCTCCCGTGAGGACGAAAGCCCCAGCTCTGCCTGCAGACCAGCGGACAAAGCTGCATCATCATCCTCCTCCTCCGTGCCACTCCTGGGACCAGCAGCGGTGTGGGAGCGACCCATCGACTTCTCCCCACCTGAGCTGATTCTTTTTAATAAAGGCATTAAAAAAGAGAAATACCTCCTGCCCCATTCCTTTCAAATATGAGTAGCATTGTCATATTCATCTCATTCATTTAAGGAGTGTTACTGTGTGGAGAGGGCATCCTCAAGATGCCTGTTAAACATTTTGCTAATACACTATCCTGCAGCACTGAAATTGCAAAGGGTCTGTGAGAGCTGCCTTGTCATACTATGCAAACTGAGCAGAGAGAAACAGTGCAAAGTTCATCTGCTGTGCCTATTTTTGAGCTTGTTAATTGTTATTTTCATTATAGGTATATTTCAGATACCAGTGTCACTTATGGAAACTACCAACCCTGTTGGAGGTAGAACTGAGCAGAGTAAAAGATAGACAGAGAATATGATATTCTTTTCAAGGATACTTTTAATAACATAATATTTTTACATGGAATATTTTTCATCTGTGTGCACCAAGTGTCAAAGTATCTCAGAACTATGTTCTGAAGTAGAAAATTTGTGGATTTATGTGCTTACACCCAGAATAGCTTCTTGTTTGTTTACTTGCCTCCAGGTTTAGGTGTTAGTGAAGGGAAATATCCCAAAGTATTTTTACATTAAAAGACCATACTAATTCAATTGTTTTAAATGCCAGCACTTTTTTGTCACAGTGGCAAAATATTAAAAATTAGCGTGTAGCAGTATTCTAACTATCATTGGAAAGGTCATACAAAGTTCCTTTAAGTGGCTAAGTAGAATGCCCTATGAATTCTTTAGGTGGTTCCTCTTCAACTTTGTTTTACCTTGCACTGATGAACGCATTTTTACTCACACTATGCTAGTTCTTGGAATGCAAATAAGTGTATATGTAGGAGAGGATTTGTATTACCCTGATAAAAGCAGCCACGTCATTTCAAGGATTTTACTTAATGATTCAGCATCAAAAATTAAACTCCTGAAGGACTGTGCAACTCTGCAGCAAATCATAGGCTTAAGAAGAAAGGAGAAAATTTGATAAGCTAAGTTATAAATTATTTCAGCTGTATGTCTTGCAAGATTAACAACTCAAGTTATGCGAGTAGCTAATTTTGCTGATGGTTTGTAGGGTCTTTCAAGAAGAGTTATAGAACTTAAACTTTTCCAGTATTCTCCAGGGCTCTAGTTTCTCCAAGGCAACTATTTTAATGGATGAAAGGATGAATAATAGCCCTAGGATATAGTAAACTGACAGACCTAGATATTACAAAATCTAGGTTTTTGTTTTTATTGTGAGAACTTTGTACTACTCGATCTACCAAACTTGCAAGATCATCATACAAATGCGCAATTTATGATGTACATCTTGGCCTGTTTCATTGCTCTATCAGTCACTAGTGTATGGTAAGAATGAGTTGGGAAAGAAGATTAATTAAAAAGAAAAAGATAGCACAATTTTAGGTCATTTTCCCACAGTATTCCCACACACATTGCCTCTTTAATTTTTTTATTACTTGAGTAGGAACACGAGATTAATTCACTAGACGTTTTGGAAAATGAGCGTTGTAGAATCATGCACTGAGAACCATACAGTCACATCTAACAGCACTGTTCCACACTTTTGTGTTCTCATATTTATGATCAGATTTTTGGGGGACATTATCAGGTTGAATTTTAGCAAAGTTAAAAATGCAATAGGAATAAAATATGAATTGGTTCTATTTAAAATGAGGTCTGACTGTTTCTCCACCTGAACTGAGAAAACAGCAGTTATTGATGAACCTCACATGCTTCAGAGCATATTCCGAAAATGTTTTTTCTAGTCTAGTATTTAAAAATTTTCAAACTAGAAATGTTTTAACAAATCTTCTTATGAGATCATAAAAATTCCCAGACTTCTACAAAGATTCAGAATTAATAGTACTTGTGGTAATGTTTATGTAGTAGTTATATTTCTGATCTGCAACAAAAAATGATCAAGTTTGGAAACTTGCTGATAAAAATTTAAATGGAGGGAAAATACTGTTTTTTGTTTCTACTTCTAGCATGTTGGTGTCTTGTTATTTGTTACAGTATGGGAAATAACTTATTCTTCTACTTAATTAACTGATTTTCTACAGAAGTCTCCAAAATTTAAAATTTGGTCTACAAATCCCATAGGTTTTGGTAGGGTGTGTTATGTTACTGTCATTTAAGATCCATCAGAAAATCCACCAGGGCATCCACCAGATAACTTATGAGATTGGTAGTAAACAATAATTTTTCATAAATAAATACGATGTCTCTTTTGGTACAGATATAGGAATAGTGACATCTTCAGACAAAGTGCTGCTAGAATTAATGTAGCTATTGGCAGCTATATCCTGTAGCTTATGTTTGCATAAAGGGAAACTGTGGCGACCAGTTTAGAAGTTTCATTAAATACATGCAAACTCTTGAACACATACGAACATCTCATTACTATCATTCAAGAAAGGCATCCTAGTTAGTTATGTTGGTAAGCAATTACAACCCAGGTATTCCTACAGGTGTCAAAAATATCTACATATGGCCATTGACAAGAGACCATTCTGGAGGCCATAAAGTTTTGGGTTTTTTTACTCCTGGGTTCTTTTTCATAATCCTGTCATAGATACAGGAGAGTTATCTTACCAAAGAATTGTGGCGGAAACAAGCTCTCCAAAGTTTTTAACTTTGCCTTTCTTGACAGTGGCTGCAGAAGATCAAGACTGTCCAGTGGTCATCTCAGCTAATTAATCTTACTTCTCAACTGGAGCATAGATTTGGACTTTACATGCTGTTTATACATGAGTGGATTTCATAGCATTAAGGACAAAACCAAAAAGTCTGTGTTTAACCAAAAAGGCTGTGTTACATTTAACCAAAAGTCTCATGTCTGTTTGCCATTAAAAAAACTTAAGTGAGTGCAGAACTCATTAAATTCAAATGAAATTCTCTTGTCAAAAAAGAAGATGTTACTGTATTTGCAAAGAATTTACCAGGAAAAGTGTAGCTGCACATTTTCAGGGAATAGATGAAATATTCAGTTTCATTATAAACTTCATTTATAAATAAAACTGGTTTCTAGTGCCATCATACACCCTTTTATATATATTTTAAAAAATCCACAATTTCTGAACTTAATAAGAAAATTAAAGTTCTGTTTCCTTAACACAATGTTTGTATATATCCTTAATGCAACATAAAAATACATTACTAATTTAAGAGCATAGTGGTCCCAAGGTAGCTTTGCAGAGCTAATTGAGAAGTTCACATATAAATGTAATTTACTGTATTGTCAAATAACTGTTAATTTAATATTTTTACACATATTACTTCTGTTTTTAATTTGGAAAATGACAAAGAAGTCGAAAATGTACTGCAGGGAACAATTCACAATTTCCAGAAAGATGAAATAGGTGATCTACAAAAGTTTCTTCTTTTTAAATTTTCAGCATCATATGCCTTTAGTAAAGGCAATAAAAACTAGCAATAGAAGTAGTATGCATATCTTGAAACTAAATTGGCTAATTTATACTATACAACTTTTAAGGCAACAATTACTCTTTAAATATCACTTACCAGTTCACAGTGAAAACTCAGATTCTGCCTTTCCACTATGACCTCTCCAGATATTGGGTGACAATACCCAGTTTTAGGTTTTGCCAGATCCCTGCTCCCTGTTCCTCACTCTCTTCCATTGCCGCCTGTGCATTTCTTCAGGGGTGCTGGCACAGACACTACTCTAGGACACGGTGGCAAGACTTGAGAATTCTTCCTCTAAGAACTTAAATCTGGAAAAAAAAATTGTAGTGATTTAGAAACTACTTGAATACTAATTTTCAATGTAGATATGCAAGTGGTATGTGAGATGCAAAACTGGAAAAGCACATATTTATTTTAGACAAATTATGATATTCCAGACTGGGAATAAATATTCCTTGAGACCTTAGATATTTTGTCTTGTGAAGGAGAAGTCTAGCTTCAGACCTGTCTTTTATTTTCAGTTTTGATTATTCCAAAGAGTATTTGAAGTCTCTGTGTTGAATCTGATTTTTGGTCAAGTTAGGTATCCAACCTCTAGGAATCAGGTTGTTGCAGAAGATTTGAGATATTGCCTGCTAGTTTTATCTAGTATTTCTTAAAAATAGGGAGGAACAGAGGAGGCTTTTTTTCCCCCCCCTAAGTCAACTGAATGTAGTGCATTTTCAAAACTTTATACAATTATTAAAAAAAAAAAGAAGAGTACATGTTTTATATGCAGGCCAAATAGTCTGGCTCCATTTTACAGTGCCTTCTTCTTCTTCAGCTGCATTTTCATAAGGTTTGGCTACACTGTTTTCTCATGTTATGGTACCTGTTGCTACTGGGAAGTAAAGACTGAGATCGAGTCCTTGGTTTTTTCATTAGCAGTTCATTTGGCTTAATTTTGCTAATTAATAGTTTATTCATAATAACCCAGGTAGCCCTTTCTGTCCCATTCATATTGCTGTGGCTTTTTGGCCAACATAATGAATTTCCTCATACTATTTGTTACAAACTGAAGAGGGTGGATAAACAGATTTAAGCAGTCTTTTTTAAAAATCAAATATGCTTCCTCCCCAAGTGATAACAATGTGTTCATATTTTGTGTAAAATGTAAGTAAAAATGTAAGTAAAAATTAAACGTAAGTATCACTTTAATTTGTACTACATGTGATATTATATACATTATATAAATTATCTCTTATATTAAGACTTTGTAGATATGTTGTCATATAACTGTTTTCTCAATCCTGTATCTTTTGTAGAAGTGCCCTACAAATAACATCTAAGGAAGAATTAATCTGCTGTTTTTAAAAGTTTTATGGTCCAAACACTTATTTTATGCTTTATAATCCTTTTCAGTCCTATAGTTTATGTAGACTTTCCCTACAACTAATGACAACTAAGGATTAATTAATCTCCTGGTTTTCAAAGTTTGATATGCCAAGCACTCCTTTTGGAGAGCTCACAAACATAGACTGTGTCCATGAAATTATGCCTGAACACATACAGCAACTTACATTTTAAGTTTAGGTTTAGTTTCCTTTTAAAGACTTCCAAAGCTTCAAAAGAGAAACTTAATAGTATCATGCAGTAAGACAAGCTGGACTTCTAGATGTACAGAATGTTAGAAAGTCTCTGTTATCAAAGTGTCATAACAATGACCAGGGTTTTGTTTTTCATTTCAGTCCTTGCAATCTGTTAGGTACAAAATTTCCCTTTCCATTCCCATCCCACAAACTTTTTTGCATATATTTTACCTTTTTTTTGTTCATGATTTCACAAACTTAGAGAAATGTATCATAAAATCAAATCAGAATCTGGCTTTCCAGCTCAAAACCTTGACCAGCCAGAAAGAATTGTGGCTAGTGCAGAAGGGAGAGAACACTTGATATACCAAAAGCTACTTTTGTGATTGCTGTGTCTTTCCCACCTCCCTCTTCATCCTGAGAAGACAAATCTCCATTTAAACACCTTCATAATGAGCCATAGCCTATTTAACCATTCTTGGAAAACACCCATGTAAACCTGTCCTTACATGTATGCACTTGAAGACCCAGATGGATAATAACAATATTTGTTCAAACAGAATCCAGTGATAAAACAGAATTTTTCCCTTGCATTATAGTTTATTCCTATTTTATTCTCTCTGCAGGCTGCTGGTGAACTACTACTACTTTGGTAGTAGTTCAGCTGTCCTTTAATATCTATAAATTTCATTAGGCGAGCTCAAAAAATTTCACAAACTTTTATTTGGAGCCAACACACATCAAACAAAAGAACTTAAGACTTTCTGTTGGAAAAGAAGCAAATAAATATTCACTTGTTTAAGTAAGTGCATGTCACCTCAGGAAAGATAATCTGAAAGTCAAAGCCATTAAGTTGTACTTCAAGGACACACCATGTGTGAGGGACAGAGACAAGGAGAGAACCTAGGAATCTAAATTCTCATTCAGTTTACCTGTGTCACTGACTGTGACATATACTTAATTGCAATCTTTACATATTAAGAATGCAAAGTCTCATCTGCTGATCTAGAAGTAGATATGCAGTGTTTTAGAATTCAGATACCTTGAATTTGTTCATTAGCAATCTTACCATATTGTTATGTGAGAACCGTTTTAGGATTGTGCATGGCCATACTTGTGGACTAGTGTAAAGTCTTATCATTCAACTTTCCTCTGTATCCTTTATGTCTAGACATGAAATATTTCTAGTATTAAAAAGAGGTTTTTTTTATTTTGTCATGCCTTCATTAAAATGCTATGATTTGAGACTTGTATGGAATAGTATAAAATTTATTTATAGCTTATATTTATATATTATATCTTATATATTTTTATTTATTTATTATAAAATTTATATTTTCTTTATTTTCTTTCATTATTTCAAACAACATTGAAATTTCTGTTACATAGTGTGTTTGTTTTCTTGATATTTAAAGGTTGCCTTTCTGTTCCTAACTGTAAAGATTAAAACAACAATCATCTTCTGAAATATCACTACTGTTTCTGTTTCTAAAGCCAGAAAATATCTAACTAATTTGCAAATACTGCCCTTAAACCAATAGTTGTATCATTATTAAATGCATATTATGTCTTTGATACGTCCATAGAAATCAGAGCAAGAGGATTTGTCAAGGCTGTAATTAATATCTTTTTTCATTTATCAAAAAAGCAGTCCACAATAAAGTAGTAGATACTGCTAATTTGACATTCTTATACTGACTTCCCTTAAACAACAGCTGAATATTTCAAGTGAAATTAATATAGACACTTGTTGCTATTTTTCAAGTAATAGTATCCAATTTATCTTTGTGTGTGTGTCAGAAAATATGAGTCACCAATATTTTGCAAGGTAGACTCAAGCACATAAGTTTGAGCCTGTCACCACAACAGCTTGCTAAAATTCATTAACTTTCTAGAATTTTCTCACCCAGCAGCATCCATCCCCAGAAACTGGGTCTGCAAGTGGAAAGATACTCCTACTGTTGCCTTATAAAATTGACCTATGAGGTGCTGAGGATCATGGGAACAGTTACACAAATAAACAATTATTGGGCATTCATAGTCTGCCTATGAACTGGAATTATATGTTTCTGAGTGAAAACAACACTGAGAAATATGTGCAACTTGGCTCAAGGCTTAGACAGCAAACTAGCACAACAAAGCTGGGTAGAAAGGCAGGGTTTTTTGTATAGGTAATTTAGTTATTTTTTATTTTGTGTGCCTCAGAAGAAAATTTTCTTTTTGAAAAGAAAATTTAAAAAGCCAGTTTTGCTGTGTTCTAGGTTGTTAGATATAGGGCTATCTTTCACCACCAAATGAAAAAAAAAGCATAATATAACAATTTCATTATTTTAATTTATTATTTTGAAAGTACATTTTAAGTCACTGCCACTTTCACATGGAGAAATCAGCTTCAGAAGCCCATGGGGCAGGGTATTTCCACTGCCTCAGCAGAGCCCTTTGGCACAATCAAAATCCTCTGTTCCAATTATACTTTTTGTACCGTTTTAGCTTTAAATTTATACATGCCAACTTCTTCCAGACAATCAAAAACAAATTGCTCAAATATTTGCATCAGACAGCTTCAAACATCTGGATAAGTTAAAAGACAGAATCAAAATAAGCCAGAGCATGTTAATCCTGCTGTTCTTGTGATACAAAACAAAGTAAAAATGCAGATGAGTTTTGAACAGACCATGTTCCTGTCTTTGGGACCCCAATTCACTCTTTATTTTTCACTCCCTTGTGAGAATACATTGAAAAAAGCTGGACACAGCACACTTACAACACATTGTCTCCTGATAGATTTGGAGGTTAAAGATTTCAGCGTGTGCTCTTATCCTCCATGACCTAAGAACTTGTGACCCCACTTATTTTTCCAAACTAGAACTTCATAAAAGTGTCAGTAATATTTGCACTGTAAAAGTTCTGCATTTGACCCTGTTTCTTTTCTATACTTGTAATTGTTTCAGACAAGCATACAAAGGAATTACTCTAAATTTGCAGTGGCACTATGGCAGAGTCAAGCCCTGATATGCTTTAATCTTCTGCTATTTAAGACTATGAAATTCAGGCTGCCAAAGTACCAACGGGAAAACTGTGCCTACGCTTTGAAGTCATGTTACCTATTTATGACTATAAAACATTTCCCGCTTGATTTTTTTAGCCTTGTATCTAATGTGCACAAAAAAGATAAACTTCCCAAGAAATTATTCTGACACAGGGTTGAATACACACTTTAGAAGTTGCTTCATTCTGGCAGGCCCTGATATTCAGGGGCCTAATGTCCAAACTTCTTCCTTTCTTTTCTATTCCTTTTGGTGTTGATTTGCTCTATTTTTATTTATTTATTTATTTATTTATTTATTTATTTATTTATTTATTTATTTATTTATTTTAAACTCAGAATAGCTAATTGTAAAAGTTGGCTGCCAGCCTACCACTTGAAGGTGAAGAAAACATCTTGATTTAACATCTGAGCAGGGATTTTTTTTTTTTTTTGTCATCCGTAAACAATTGGACCATATGTAGTGTGATGGGAAATATGAAGGCTGTGATAGAATATGATTTAAGGAACCTGGTGTTTAATTACTGCTCTTGATTAGCTGGAATAGAAATTAGATTTAAATGTTTGGATTACCATAGCAGTTTTAAAGGTACATAAAATAGTTATCAGTAAATTTATTTACTTGTAGTTCCGATAATTGCATTTATGCTGGTTATTTGTAAGAATAAAAAAAATTGTTATATACATTTATGTCTTTAAAAGAGGGAGAGATTCATTCAGGAATTAAAGAAAGAACATATGAAATGAGAGACTCTTGTATTTGATCTGCATTTGTTGAAGATTTTCTGAATTTCCCTCAGATTAATTCAATATCTTCCTGTTTTCCTTCCAGATTTCCTTCAGTAAATGTCATTGTCTAATAAACTCCTTAAGCTTATTATCTTTTTCAGGAGAAAGTTTCAAAGCTAGTGCAACATTATTAATATAGCAGAAAGGAAGTGTAGGCAACTTACACATCCAGCAGGTTTATCATCAAAAGCCCCAACATGTATCCTGTAATTTGGGTAAAATTTTCCCCAATCTTTCCTTAGAAATGAACACAGACAAATTTTCCTATCAGTGCAGGGGAACGTAAAAGGTAACATTGCCTGAAGCTCTACACTCCCCTCTTTATTAATCCAACCCTCTCTGAATCTGCAGGTAAGCCAAAGGCTCAGTCTTAAAATCTTTCCTGTGTATCAACATAGCAGTGACCTTAGCAATATGTGGTTTTGATAAAGAAGAGCCAGGCAGTAGATGTAGCAAAATTGTACTATAATGCTGGACAGTTCAAACTGAAAAGAATGTAGCAACAAAATTCCTCGCTTCAAAGCAGTCTAGTTTGATAAAAGCAGTGGGTATAATTTGAGGATTCAGGTCTGGGAGCTCCAAGATCTTGTAGAGATGAGAAAGACAATTACCTTGTCTCCTGACTTTTGCAGGTCAATGAACAGTCATTATATTTCTGATGAAAAAGATGCCATGTATTTTACATTTATAGAAAAATGAATTGAAATTACATGGGCTATGAGCTCATTTTGCAGTGAAAGCAAGGAAAATAATTCACACTATGATTGCTTTTGATTGTTTAGTAATGTGCATATTAAATATAAAACTGAGTTCCTGAGCTCTCCTCATCACAGGTCATCCTAGTTTTCCTCATCACAGAAATCTCCACTTTGGTCTTAACTCAGGGCTAACAACCTACTCCCAAAATATTGGGCATGTCTCTATGGCTATTTTGAGAAACTAGTTTAGTCCCTGAGGTTGCAATTGTTGGACACAGATGTAGAAAATTCACTTAATGTTGTCGCTGAACTAACTGCAATCTCCATAGAAACTGTAGAAGAAAGACTATTGGCAGCCAGTAGCCCAAAGTTCAAAGGATTTATTCACATGAGTTTCACCTATATGGCACCATTTGAAAACTGGCAACACTGATTACTGGGAGGACATTGTGCTGCATATACAATATTTTAGAATGAACTCAAGTCTGTATATCAGAATACTTCAGATTATGCTTTTTAACTAGTGTTCCCTTAATGCTAAAACTCCCTTGTCAAAAATGTATTACACTGTTGATTTAAATGCTTTTAATAGAGTTGATACAGAGACAACTGGGCATTAAAGGGCAGAACAAAGAAGATTAAGACTGAGAAGATTAAGTCTAATTCTAGTACTGATGTATTGCTTAATATTAAGCAAACAGCACACAGGGAACTGATAAAAACGTTTTTTCAAGTTCCTTGCAAAAGTGAAAAATGGTCTTATAAAAAGATCCTTAGAAACATTTATAAAAGAAACTTATAAAATTGTAATTGTTGATGAAGTAATTGACTTCAGTCATCTTTAAAAGTCTCTTGCAATTTTCTAAGTAGAAAAGTTTAAAAAGCAGCTATTGAAATATTTCAGACTGAATCTGGAGTAGAGATGTTTACATAAAATCCTTCAGTGTTAAAAAAACCCTAACGGTGTGGTATAATTCTTTCACCCTAGAATGTGCTCCTATTGAAAGCTTAAAATTGAAACAATATTTTTAATGAACACTGGCTTCCTCTTTTCTCATTTTTCCTATATGAGAAGTGAGGATAACAGCTGTGGAGATAAAAGCTTACTATCTCACCTCACCCTGTTATATAGCTACATGTTTTGTGTGTAGGTCTGTTGTGTTCTGTCCCCCACATCCTTCTCTATCTCCAGGTTAGCAGATGGTCCAGGGTTGAGAGACAACAGAGAGGCTTAGAACCAATCATAACCCAGGCAGTCAGATCCTATTATGAAAAACAACATGGGGAATTAAAGAAGAGAAACACAGATGCTTTTGTAAAGCTGGATCTACCCTTTTAGATGGAAGAAAATAGTGGAAACCAGACCCAAGTTTCACAACATCTGGTTTTGTAATTAAACAAAAATAAATTTTTGCTGTAATTTCCACAAGCCTGATTTCTTCCATGATTGCAGTTGTTGCTAGTTGTTTCCCACTTGTGAGAACTTAAGTGACTCTTTATATTAAATCTTTAGCATTAATGTTTCAAGTTCAAATAGTGATGTTAGAAACATCCTATAACCCTGAAGAGTCTTTTAGTGATCAACAACTTAAACTTCTGGAAAACATTGAGGAAAGTTTCTGAAATTACAGAAAGGCAGATTTTCATACTATCACTCAAAATATCTATTACTATTCACACTTATCTGAAGTGTCGTGCTGAAATATATTTTTATAGACATATAAATATTCTTTATCAAGATTAATAAAAACACCAATCCAAACACAAAGCGACATAAAACCTTCACAAATATCTGAAAATAAACTCCAGTGGTTCTTTTTTACTGTAATTTGAATGATACAGGTATACACATTAATATAAGGATTTGCCAGTATCACAGTCCTTGTTTCCCCTAATTAATGACACCTTCTTACCTCACAGGCTGGAATTTATTGTAATGAAAAACTTTTTCCTGTCTATAGTAATTATTAACATTATTGATCTCAGATCACACTGAAAATATGATTCCTCTTCCCAGGTGCCTTAGAAAAATACTGACTTATTTTTTCTTAATTCCACAGTGAAATGCTGAAGGTCAAAAAAAAGAAAAAAAAGTCATTGGTAATCTAGAGAATTATGAACATCTGATCTTAACTCTTAAATTAGCCATATGTTGAGCCTCAACAGATTGACAGTACTTATTAACATGAATGTAAAGTTTTAATATTTTAAATCTGCATTTTATTAATATTTAATCAAGGGTCATAGGTAATGTCCATGTGTGTCAGATAGAAAGGAAAGAAGTTATCACAAGAATCCAATTACTTCTACTTCTAATTACAAATGGCTTTCAATATTGAGGCAATGTTCTTCTTATGTGACCTTTAGTGCATTTTCCAGACTTCATTAAACCCTTTGTTCTTGCCAGTTCAGGTAAATCCCATCTTGTCCCATTCCTCTGAAAGTATTCTGTCATATGTTCTTAATCCAATGAAAAATGATTGCAGCAAGAAATATGCTGGTTATTATTTAAAATATGTGTTGCGTTTTAATCTTATATGTGTGAAAAACTCAGTTACCCTATAAGATTTTCTTGCACAAATTTCAGGTAAACTAGATCAACTGCAATTGGCCAAGCAATTAAAAATTTTTTCTAACTTTATATAGTTTATAGGCAAATATTTATTCTGATAATGTATTTACTTTGTACAGAACAAACATGGATTTGAAGCTTAAACCGTGAATGTTATCATTCCACTAAAATATATATTTTTTTAACAAAAGACTTTCATTGGGTAGAATTTTAAAAGAAAAGTACAGAAAAGTGAGTTGAAGACCAGAATAACATCATGTGAAAAATTAAATTATATTTATTTACTTATAAAGAAATAGTCATATCATATAATGCTATGTACAAAGCATAGGTTAATATATAGACAAGTAGCAAAATAATGATAGTATAATAGTTTTAGTATAATATTGTTGTATAATAATAAAATTATAGATTGAAAACTGACATTTTCCTAAAATCATACATGCACAGTACTTTACAGAAATGATGTCTGTGATGAACATAAAAGAAAAAGAAACAGTCTATTATATATAGTATAAGACAATGTAAATAAATGCATTAAGAAACATTTGAAGAAATGGCTTCAATTCCTCTGAAATCATATTTTGTGTGTTTCTTTTCCTGTTTTGTTAAGAAAGACATCTCTGACATATGCTTATATTTCAATTTCTGCATTTTTAGATGCAAAAGTTACCAGGAAAATGGCAAATTTTTCTTATTTTCAAAGCCACATTCTTTTACATGCCTTATATTTATATATTGTGAGACTGTCTTTTCATAATGACAGTCCTCTCACAATTATATTTTGCTTCCAGTACTTGCAGTTGATAATTTGCTTTCTTGTGGTCCAACTCAAAGTATATGAATCTAGACAGGTGGCTGCCTTTTGAGAAACTCTAAGAAAGACAAACATGTGTCTCCTTTTTGTTCTGAAAAGGCACAGTGGTCAAAAGGGTCCTCCAAAGTCATCACAATGTTGGTATTTGTTTACAAGGTATATCAGGCTCCAATTCAAGGAGAAGGTTGGTTTTTTTTTCTTGAGTCAAGCCACCCTAATGTAAAACAGCTAACTGAAACTGAAATTCAGTTCTTTGAAAATAGTACTGAAAAATTTTGTAAGTAATCTTAAATTCATAATAATCTTGTCTAGTTTTCAAGGATGATTTAAGTACTACAGATTTTATTTCACAGAATTTACTGAGAAGAATATAACTTGAATGTAGAGGCATGTATGTTTCCCTCCAGGAGTTTTATTCCCATTGTCTTACATAATTTTTAATGTAATTTAAGAAAATATTACCCTATTCTTGTTTGTTTGTTTGTTTTTTGGTTTGTTTTGGTTTGTTTTTTGTGGGGTTTTTTTGTGGTTTAGTTTTTTGGCTTTTTTTTTTTTTTTTTTTTTTTTTTTTTTTGGGGTTTGGTTTTTTTTTTTGGGTTTTCCCTTTAGTTGTTTGTTTGTTTGTTTGGTGATTGGTTTGTTTGTTTGGGTTTTCCCTTTAGTTTTCTTCCAGAAGTATGAATCCTGTGTTACAAAACATGACCTTGAGTTGCTCAGTAGAAACTGATATCAAATAACATTGTCAAACTCCAGGGCTTGAAGAGATTAATCTTTTGAACACAGAAAAGAAGGCTGATAAACAGAAATGTGTAGGCGTTTTATACTACTTGCATTGGTGGCAAGAAAAGAATACTGTAAAGGGGGGAATCTAGAAAGTGTAATCAGAATTATATTGTGATACTTTGTCAGTTAAATGCCAAACACAATGTCATTCTCAATCTGGGTTTGGCCACTCTGGACACTGATAGTTTCCTCCCACAACCTTCACCACTGACTAAACGGGGTTAGTGACACACATGGGCTTTCTTCACTGCAGTCCTATTGCGCAGCTTCTCATGTGTCTCTTTGTGGATGCTTCTCTCAACCCAGCATAACCTTTAGCTCGTCCTGAAACTTTTCAGCAGGGCAGGCTCAAGCTGTGCTGAGTGGAGAAGTTACCTCAAGTGTAGGTAACTTAGTAAAGATGTGACATCACATTAATGGGCCTGAAATGGATCTTTGATACTTTGATACTTCTACAATTTTTTAACCTGTAGTTTGAAAGGTGATAATCACATCTTCCCTTTTCCATAGAATAAGAATATTAAATTCATAAAGAAAGAAATATGATAGCAGTAATTGGTATGCACAGGGACAGCATATATATTTTTTGCCATCTGTGAATAATAATGAAGCATAAATCTAACACATGAGGTCATATTACCAAACCACATAAACATTACAAGTTTTAAAAGTTCACCTAAAGGGCAAATTAGATTGGCCTCTGCTGTTATGTTCAGGTTAAATTCTTGAGCTTTTATAAATTCTGGGGTTGGGGATTTATTTTCTTATTTTTACGCAACTGAATTTCTTCCAGTTTCCAAAGTGCCAAAGTTTCTTCCAGTACCAAAGAATTACACATTATTACTTGAAATAATCTTACTTTACAGACAAGAAGTAAGTTGTTCTTCAACCAGTAAAATTCAAACATTATTGGCATAGTAAATATGTATTTCAGAACAGAAAGAAAAGGAAAAGAAATAGCTAGAATATTTACAATAGGAGCTGTTTAAGGAAAAAGAGTGTTTGATCTTTGGGAAGTTTGCTGTTTTGAACTGACACGAGACAAGTTATTAGGTAGGGAAGATTATGAATAGCTATTCCTCTACTTGGAGCTCTTACACTTGACTGTGCAGGCAGCATTCCTGACCAGCAAAGATCTTTGCTCTCTCATATGTTACTGGGATCAATTTTTTTTTGTAGTTTAGGACAGAAGAGAGAGAAGAGAGGGAGCGGTTTTCAAGCAGAGTTGTCTCAGTTAATTTAGAACACATAGTGATGACCTCTAAATTAATAACATTTTAACCAGGGAGTTCATTAAATATTTTCTCAAATTCATAAATATTATTTTGCTTGTTTTTCTTAAAAGGGAGGTAATTCATTAACTGCTTTAAAAATATGATGAATGAATCAATTTGGTTTTTTATTTACATTTTACCATCAAAAATATTGTATTGAAATACACCACAAAGCAGCAGAATACAGCTTTAATCAGTGTTTAATCAGTTTTCCAGGCAAACTTTCTTTAAATATAAAGGAACATATTATGATGCATTTTAGAATGAGCTTCCCCAAGCTCTGATACACAGATCAGTTCTGGAAATCATTGTAGCATACACCTAAGATTACAAAATAATTATATGTGTGGTATACTATTAGGATAAGAGGTATTCAGGGATATGGATTATTGCCCTTGTCAGGACTGATTTCACCAGCACAATGCAAGCACCTTTACAATGAGCTAAATGTGGAAGGATGAAAATAAATTTAACAAGCAACTGTGGAAAAATAAAGGACAGCTACAAGACAAATGTTATGTAGCAACACGTGTTATCCGCCGTAACTGATCTGCATGAGCACCTGTGGAACAGCTGAGGAATCATGTACTCCAAGGAATTTCACACATTCTGGAGGACACTGGAAGGCTTACCTGACTCTTCCAAGCCTTCATTACCTTTTAAATGTACATAACAATATTCATCTGCTCACTGAACAAGTTTTGAGAATCTCAGACAACTATCTACCAAAATACAATTACTAAGATTTCAAACATCAGCAAGGATGAAACAAGAAGTGCTCTCTAAGTGCAAAGGGTCCACTTCTTAATGTGGATGTGTGGTTTTTTGTATGTACACACATGCATCAATGGAAGTGGCAGATGCCATCAAAAAACTGCGTACACACCTCATCAAAATTTGGGACTTAATTTCCATAAATGCTCTTTGATGACCTGCCCTAAAAATGCATAACAGAACCATCACATTATGCTCTTCACACTCCACCACTCCTTGTATGCCAACACACCACCAACACTAATTTCAAGGTACCTTTCCCTTTATTTCTGCAAGGCGTAAGTAAAACCCTGGGTTCAGAGAAATTAAAAATATCTCATATTGCACAACTTAGATCTTCAAGGATCCAAGTAAATGAAACAAAATAGAATCTTTAAATGAACAGATCTGAGATTAAGACAGGCTACCAGAATTAATCACATCTACAATATCATGTGCCTGTGGTGTTCTCCACGTTACACAGCTAAATGGCATGATATACAGATAGGACATATGTATTATGCTGTAGGTGGTACAGTACCAGCTGTCTGCTGTTAGGACTGCACATAACAAATGCAAGACTAGTCAGGTTAGTCGTGTGGAATATGTCAGGGATTCAAATCATAGACTAAACAGTGAATTAATAGATAATGAGGACACAGTCATATTATTACATGGTTTTAAGTTCTCTAAAGAGGCAAGAATATGTAGAAAGAATTATATTTTTCCTTTCATATTCAGTTTTTTAATAAGCAGTTTGGATAAGAACACTTTGCATTTTGTTGACATTGTGTACTATGAAAACCAGAAGTTACTATGTGCAGACTGGTATAAGAATGCTTCTGTATTAATGTTTAGCACTTCAGTGCATATATTAGAGCAACTGTGAACTACCACATTACTCATATTTATTTGTACAAGGTCAGCCAAAAGATATCCAGTTTCTCTAATTTACCACACATTTTAATCTCTCTATTGGCCTGCACCAGCCCCAAATATCCCTAAATACCTATTCCACTTTCTGCATCAGGGAATTGTGGCCAGGTTAGCAGCCTGAGTACATTTACTTGCATACTAAAACAACTGTTATGAATAAGGGGGTAATTTGTGCTGGAAATATAAGATTATTAATGTAATATAAAATAAAGCTTTAAGAACATGCCAGCAAAGGGAAAAGGGTGATTGGCACACAAGACAGCTTGCAGCCAAGGAGGAGGTGCATCATTAACATATGAAGAAAACCTAGCTCGCACAGGAGATGGGCACTCCCCGATGGCACGACCATGAGAATGCCCAGCGATGACGGCCCATGTAGATGTCCACCTCAGATAGACAGGACCATCAAGGACATACATCTGAATGAAGGATTCCAGGAACTGGAGACAAATACACGTAGAGTCCCGGGTGAGGCTTTGTCCAGCACAGGGCAGAGAACAGACACTGCATGAATATGGAGGACTCCAGGAGGGGACAAAGGGACTCCACCACGGGCAAGAAAAAGAGTATAAAAATCGAACTCTGCCAGGCCTCGTTGGTGAACAAGGGGATTCGGTGCGATAGAGGCCGGATCATCATTCACCTGCTCCGATCCCAGGGTTGGCGTTACTTTTTGATTGTTGGTGGTTGGGACTGTATATTGGTCATGAATAAATTTAATTTTTATTTTTGATCTAATTGGCTGGATCAATTTTTACCTACAATACTCTTGGTGACGTGATCTGATCCCGGATTCCAGGGACCCTTCTCTCGGCCCGGGCAGGGCCCTGCTGATTTCAGTGGCTGGGTAGGATTGGGATACCCAACAGAACCAATCAGAACCACGAACTAAAAGTCAAAGACTCAAACAAATAGGATAAAAACGGGCCCCAGAGCTCTTAAAATCGGAGTGGAACCTCCGAGACCGTGGAATTTTTTTCACTCATAAAAGCGACATGCATGAAGAATCCACACGGGAAAAAGGACTGTAAGTATAGCATGGTTGAGTGAGGTGTGATCGAGTGTGTGTGTGAGACATGACACTGCTGACTCCAAGATCACAGTTCCACTCTTCCGCGAGGAAAGTGGTCGGTCAAGGGGGAAGTGGTTGAGAAACTCATTTCTGCACACACACCAAAACCCTGAAACCCTGGGAAAATTGGGAAGTGGAGGGCATCGATCACAGGCAGGATTAGGAAGGGGTACGATAAACCTCTGACATTAGGGAATTGGTAACTCCTTCGGATCCAGGAAAATGTAAGTATGAGAGCTCATTTACAGGCAAAAATCCACAGATATGTTCACTGTGTGATTGAAAGGCCCCCCTGGAAGACCAGGGGTATTAGGGAATTTTTTTGTTCTTCCAGTACAATCAAAAGGTACGTAAAAGGGAATTTGCTAAATTTAGCGGAATGGGGCAAAGAAAGAGTAAAATCTTAGGGAAAACCCAAGGTAAGATAGAAAAAGCAGAAAACTACTGCTTGCTGAACATGCCTAGGAACAGTCCCTTGGGGTAGATATTAGAACACTGGGACAAGTGCCCAACAAGGCGGAGGAGGTCAAGGGAGAAAACCATTATTGCATGGAGAAATGGGCAAACATAGAGGTAAAGAAATATTTCTTCTGGCCTATGTTCGGCACCTTCAAAAAAGAAACGCGCCAAGCCTTGGATGAGTTTGTTTCTGTGGAGGTGGGGCCAACCAGTGAGGAAAGAGAATATGCCCGATTATGGGAATATGCCTGCACAAGACTATTCCCAGTTAGGACCTACAGAAATCAGGCAAACCCTGGGGAAACATGGGAACCTTTAGATAATCTCCCACCGCCTTACCCAGCGCCACAAGACCCTCTCCCTGCACCAGTAAATCTGGCGCACCAACCCGCAGTACCCCAAGCGCCGCCAGCAGAAGCCTTACCTGTACAAGGATCGGCTTCAGCGGTGCCACTTTCACAAGAGCCATCCCCATCCCCTCCTCCCTCACAACAAATAGAAACCACCAGGCACACTATTCCCACAGGTGGGAACGATCCCCGCCTGCTAGCAGAACAAGGCAGCTCACTCGAAAGGTAAACTTCGAGGATAGTGAGGATGAGGATGGTGAACAAGGTGTTTTTCCACTAAGGGAGGTTCCAACAGCTCCAGGAGTCATTGGATAAGTTAACGTGCCGATAAACTCCGGGGATGTACGGGCATTCAAGAAGGAGATGGGAAAGATAATGGATGATCCACAGGGGGTGGCAGAGAGGCTAGATGAATTTCTGGAGAACAGCATTTACTCCTGTGATATCAGTGCCATACTAAGGTCATTGTTTAATGCGGAGGAAAGGGAGATTATTAGGTCAGCGGCAATAAAGGACTAGGAGCATAGAAACCCTCAAAGGGGGAGTGGGGAGGACAAATGGCCTAACCAAAGGCCTTCTTGGAATGCGCAGATGGAAGAGGATAGACGGAAAATGATAGAATTAAGGTATATGATCGTACAAGGTATCAGGGGGGCAGTTTCAAAAGGATAAAAT
This sequence comes from Onychostruthus taczanowskii, assembly GCF_017590055.1. Lineage (NCBI taxonomy): Eukaryota > Metazoa > Chordata > Aves > Passeriformes > Passeridae > Onychostruthus > Onychostruthus taczanowskii. The sequence goes on from NW_024505008.1 coordinate 3,797,377, forward strand.
TTGAGCAAGGCATTGGGGGAATGCCAGGGGAGGGATGAAACTCCCACTGAGTGGTTGGAGAGGTTAAGAAAAAGTCTCCAGGTGTACTCCGGGACAGATCTGGAGTCCCCAGTGGAGGCAATCTTGCTAAAAAACCCAGTTTGTAGCCAAATCATGGGAGGATATATGGTGAAAACTAGTAAAGATGGAGAATTGTCAAGAAAGAACTCTGCAGGAATTGCTAAGGGAAGCAACAAGGTTTATATGAGAAGGGAGGATGAAAAGCAGAAGGCACAGGCAAAGATTTTGGTGGCAGTAGTAACGGAGGTCCAGAAGCAAGAGAAGGACGTGAATGCAGGTAAGACTAGTCAGGCACACAAGCCTCAAGGGAAACCTAAGCAACCCCAAAGGAAAACCACGAAGAGGCAGGGGAGGGACTAGACTGCTATTAGTGCAAGCAAAGAGGTCATTTTAAGAGGGAGTGTAAGAAAAGGCTGAGGGATGAAAGGATATTTCAGGAGGATTAGAGGTGTCAGGGGCTTTTCATTTTGGGGTCCATAACACCCAGAGAGCCCTTGATAAAATTAAAAATAGGACCCCATAAGCAAGAGTTGTTATTCTTGGTGGATTCAGGAGCCGAGCAGAGCACGGTGCAACAATTACCTAGTGGATGTTCCAAAAGCAAAGATTTCCATGATGGTTATTGGAGCAAAAGGAGAGCGCTTTAAGGTACCAGTAATAAAGGGTGTGGAAATTGAATCAGAAACTAAGTTTTGTGTGGGAAACATCCTATTAGTGGAAGAAGAGATTATAATTTGCTGGGATGGGATTTGATGGTAGATCTAGGAATTAGCTTGATCGCTCAGGATTCACAGCTTATGGTAAATTTGTACCGGTTGACCATGGAGGATGAGGAAAAAATCAATCCCAAGGTCTGGCATTCAAAGGGAGAAGTGGGGAAATTAGAAATGGAATCAATCCATATTGAAATTGAGAGACCTGAAGATCCCATCCGGATCAAACAGTACCCCACACCGATGGAAGGAAGGAGAGGGCTGAAACCAATAACTGAGGATTTAATTAAAACGGGCACACTGGAACCTTGTATGTCCAGGCACAACACTCCCATCCTAGCGGTACGAAAACCAGATGGGAGTTACAGGTTGGTACAAGATTTAAGGGCAGTTAATCAAAGGACTAAAACACTGTTTCCTACAGTCTCAAACCCTTATACACTATTAAATGATGTTTCTCCAGAGGATACCTGGTACAGCATTGTAGATTTAAAGGATGCTTTTTGGACTTGCCCACTAGCAAGGGAAAGTTGGGATTATTTTACATTTCAATGGGAAGATCCTGACACTAACCGTAAACAACAACTAAGATGTTCTTCCCTGCCTCAGGAGTTTGTAGATTCACCAAACCTCTTCGGCCAAGCTCTCGAGCAGGTATTAAGTGAGTTTGTTCCCGTTAAAGGGACCAAACTACTATAATATATTGGTGATTTGCTTATGGCGTGTCCCCAAGAAGAACTGATAAGGGTAAGCACTATAACCCTCCTCAACTTCTTGGGAGACAAGGGCTTGAAAGTCTCAAAATCTAAATTACAACTCACAGAACCTGAAGTCAAGTACTTGGGGCACTGGCTCACAAAAGATAAGAAGAAATTAGACCCAGATAGAGTAACCGGAATAATTGCCTTACCCCCTCCTTGGTCGAAGAGGGAAGTAAGACAGGTACTGGGGCTTGTGGGGTTTTGTAGACAGTGGTTTGAGTGATATAGTGAAAAGGTAAAATTTCTTTATGAAGAGCTCACCGTGGATAAACCAAAGTGGACCAGGCAAGATGAGGAGAGATTCAAAGAGCTAAAAGAAATGCTTATGACAGCTCTGGTGTTGGGTCTCCCAGACATGAACAGACCATTTCAGCTGTTCATGGACGTGAGTAACCACACTGCCCACAGAGTACTGACTCAGGAGTGGGCCGGGTCAAAGAACCCTGTGGGGTATGCATCCAAGTTACTAGACTCTGTCAGCAGAGGGTGGCCTACATGTCTGCAGGCTATAGTGGGGGTGGCTGTCTTGGTAGAAGAGGCTAAGAAAGTAACATTTGGAGCACCACTGGTTGTCTTTTCTCCTCATAACGTGAGGAGCATTTTGCAGCAAAAGGCTGAAAAGTGGCTCACGGATGCCCGGCTTCTTAAATATGAAGCTATCTTGATCCACTCACATGACTTAGAACTAAAAAACGACAGCAGCCCAAAATCCAGCACAGTTTCTCTATGGAGAAATTCTGGGGGAACCTGCCCACGACTGCGCTGAGATAGTGGAATTACAAAACAAAATAAGACCAGACCTTGAAGAGGAGTAACTGGAAGAAGGGGAAAAATGGTTTGTAGACGGGTCAGCCCGAATCATAGAGGGGAAAAGGAAATCAGGATATGCAGTGGTAGATGGAAAAATGGGGGAAACTGTGGAGTTGAGGTCCTTGAATACAAGTTAGTCAGCCCAGGCCTGCGAACTATATGCAGTATTGAGGGCTTTGCAGGTGCTAAAAAGGAAAAAGGGGACAATTTTCACGGATTCAAAATACGCCTTTGTAGTTCACTTGTTCATGAAGATATGGGAAGAAAGGTGGTTGATTAACACCAAAGGGCGAGGGTTGACGCATGAAGGGATAATAAAACAAATTTTGGAGTCTATAAGGGAACCTGAAGCAATTGCGGTTGTTCATGTAAAAGGACACCAGGCAGGAGTACAGTTTCAGACCCGAGGAAATGACTTAGCTGATAAGGAGGCTAGAAATGCGGCATTGCTGCAGGTAAGCACCCCAGAAGTCGAAGGGGGGGAGGTACAAGAATTTCCCCCACGACCCTCTCAGAAAGAAATAGAGGAGTACGAAAAGATGGGGGAAGACTAGAGGAAGGTAAGTGGAAATTGCCAGACGGGAGGAATCCAAAGAATATACTAGAAAAATCTTAAAGAGGCTTCACTCGCAAACCCACTGGGGAGCACAAGCACTAGTTGAGCACTTCTTAAAGTTTTTTGGCTGCAAAAGGATTTACGAGCTCCCTAAACAAGAAGCACAAAGGTGTATTATATGTCAAAGGGTTAATTGGGCACGGGTGAGACAAGTGGCATCAGGTAGCCGGCTGGCGGCATACCGACCATTTGAAAGGATCCAGGTGGATTTCACTGATTTACCCAAGGTAGGAAGATACTGATGTCTTCTAGTAATGGTAGATAAGCTGGTACACTGCGTGGAAGTTTTCCCAAGCTCCAGGGCTATGGTGCAAGTAGTGTCAAGGCATCTACTAATCATACCTCGGTATGGTTTAGTAAAGTATATAGACTCAGACCAGGGCACACATTTCACCTCAAGGATTATCAGACAATTAGCAGAGGCTTTAGGAATCCACTGGGAATACCACACCCCATGGCATCCCCAGAGTTCAGGGCAGGTGGAAAGAATGAATCAGACTTTGAAATCCCAACTATCCAAGTTAATTCTAGAAACTAAAATGTCTTGGATAAAGTGCCTTCCCTTGGCTCTATTAAATATCAGGACACTGCCTCATTTGGAAACGGGACTATCACTCTTTGTAATGTTATACAGGATGCCCTATGAACACGGAATGCCTACAGGACACCCGAGAGTAGAAGATGGTCAGATATGACCCTACATGATAACCATCAGTAAAAACCTCCAGGAGCTAAGGAAGCAGGGAATTTTAATGCAAAACACTCCCCTGGGGTTCGCGGTACACGAAATCCAACCCGGGGATAAAGTACTTATAAAAACTTGGAAAGACGTTCCCCTCTCCCCACACTGAGAAGGGCCATTTCTTGTTCTTCTAACCACAGATACAACAGTGTGATCAGCAGAAAAAGACTGGACCCACGCTTCACAAGTAAAGGAGGTTGAACTGCGAGAAGAAGAGCCTGAGTGGAAAGTTACTTCTCAACCCGGGGGCCTGAGATTAACTCTGTGTCAACCAAGTAAATGACCAAGAATGACTGGATAAGATGCGCAGAGCCAGATTGTAATTGTTACCCGTTCGTTCATTTCAGATGCGAGTATTGTAACGAGGTGTGTGTGGTACACTGCAGAAGTGGGTGTGGCCAAAGAGTCTCTGCAATAAGTGCTTGGATGGGGAAGTGCATCTGACTAACCTAATCTTAACACTCCTCACAGATTTGGGGGATGATCAAGACCCACTAGTGTGGTTTCAGCTATTTCAAAAGGGGGTAAAGGGAAACCTGAGATCAAGGGCAAAAATCTTAGCAGCCGAGTGCCGGAGACTAAATAAGGTACTTTGCAGCACCATAACAGTCAAGTTATCCAAGTGGGGCACTTTTAAAAGGAGATACAAGGCTCGAGCCAGGTATGATACCCGTGAAGGATATTCCTGCTGCCAAGAAGATGGTTTTCCCCACCGCAGGAGGCACCCCAGTGGGTGTAGGCAGAGGAATGAAACTAGGGGAAGTCCTGATGAGCCTGAGTCTAGTCATGTGCCTCAAGATTAACGCACACCCACTCAGCTTGGAAGAACAGGTCTCCAGTAACAAGTGTGGACTGTGCAGGCAGACCATCCCGGACGGATGGGGTGAAGCGGAGTCTTCAACACACCCAGCCTTGGGAAACTGTGATGAAAATGAAACAGGCAGGTACTGTTTCTTCAACGGCACCTGATATGGGATATGCAAAGTAAATGGAAAGAGGTTTGTTTCTTGAAAGAGGCAGCATCTAAGATTGGAGAGTCAGAGCACACTCGATGCAAAAGAGAGGTGAGACAAACACCTATCCCTATTTGTAACAGATGCAGTCTTACTGTATGGACTGGGGGTAAGATGGAATCTGTATTTGTTGGGTATTTCCAGTTGAACAAACTGTTTTATGATAATAACTTACTGGAAATGTGTATAATGGGTGGAAAAACATAGTGGGTGGGGAAGAATCTAAAATATGGGAATAAGACGCCATTTAGAAAGGAACCAGTTATCATCAACCTTCTCAAAGATCATGATGACCGAACATGTTTACAGTATGACATGACCTTTTGTTTCTCCCAGAACAAAGAGGGATTGCACCTAGAGAGTAAAATACAACGTGGCTCAAGTGTTAAAAAGACAGGAGGCAGAGATGAGGAAAAGGAGGGTGGAGCAAGAAAAGCTGAGGACCCTCAGTGAGCAATATGATCAATTGGAAAGACAGTACAACAATCTGGGGTTGCCTGCTTCAGATAAAAATTTTTTTATAGATGTGATGCAGGAAAACAACGAAATTAAGATTGTCTAATTGTTGGATTTGTGGAGGGCTGAAATTGGCTGAGAAGTGGCCTTGGAAAGGTGAGAGTTTAGCTCCAGAGCAGCTTCTTAAATGGGATAACACTAAAATATCCGGACTCATACAATGACTGGAGGGTTGGATTTTGGACCAATGAGTAATTGGAACAATCTGCATTAGCCGGGAAGGGAGGGAATATACCAAGGTAGTCGAATATACCCCTTATATCTCCACTTTAGTGGTAAATTCAAATGCAAAATATGAATTCTGGCAACCAGAGGCCCCGGCAGGATATTGGAGCCAGGAAAAGGGAAACAATTGTGAGTGGAGTGATAAAATTGGACTACGCTGGAATAAAGCCTCTGGAGCTAACCCTTATCAATCTCTGGAAGGATTGAAAAGTTACTGGAACAAACCAGGGAGTACTGCCCACAAATGGAAGGCTCCTAACGGTTTATATTGGATCTGTGGGAAAAAGGCTTATAGTGAATTACCTCAAAAATAGAAAGGCTCTTGTACTGTAGGTATAATTAGGCCTGTGTTCTTTACTTTACCTTGGTCAGAAAGCAGCTCACTAGGAGCACCTTTGTACAAAACTCTAAACAGAAAAAAGAGGGAAGTAAAGAAGAAATTTCCTATTTTTGAGGGAAGCCAAACTTGGGGAGGGGAAGACTGGCCCACAGAACAAATTATAGAAAGTTATGGACCAACAACCTGGGGCCAAGATGGAAGTTGGGGTTACAGAACCCTGATATACCTGCTAAACCAGTTAATAAGACTCCAGGCAGTAGTGGAGATTGTTTCAAACCACACTTCAGACACCCTGGAGTTACTATCTAAACAGCACACCTAAATGAGGGCATTTGTGTACCAAAACAGGACAGCCCTAGACTACTTATTAGCAGAGGAAGGGGGAGTCTGTGAGAAATTTAATGAGTCAGAATGCTGTATTGAAATAGATGACTACGGAGAAACCATTAGGGGTTTAGCAGCAGAAATAAAGAGGGTCGCTCATGTCCCAGTCCAGAAATGGAATTCCATATCAAATGCATATTGGTGGGATAATCTGTTTGATGGAGCATGGTGGAAGAAACTAATATTCTTCATCCTCTGTTCAGTAGCAGGAATCATATTCTTACCCCACTGGATACCATGTTTTATCAGACTAATACATTCAGTTGTACAGGGAATACAAATGACAGCCATGCCCATGGAACCAGGATGGCCCACAGGGAGAACTAACCCAGTTTCTAAAATCATGAAATTAGAAGAAGGAGATCCACACAAGTGGTCAGCAGACGCTTTAGCCAAATTTGAAAAACAAGTAAAAGGAAACGAGATTGAATATAAAATGTATCAAGACGTACCCAGGGAAGAATGGGAGAATGAGAGTGAGACTGAGTAAATGTTTAGTTATGTTTTGTTTTTGACCACAAAAACTGGTAGAGTCACTCAGGAGGGAAATAAAAAGGGAAAAGGGCTAAAAATAAGTATGTGTAAATATTTTTAGAAAATGGCATGAATTAACGAATCAATAAAAGGAATAAGGGGGTAATTTGTGCTGGAAATATAAGATTATTAATGTAATATAAAATAAAGCTTTAAGAACATGCCAGCAAAGGGAAAAGGGTGATTGGCACACAAGACAGCTTGCAGCCAAGGAGGAGGTGCATCATTAACATATGAAGAAAACCTAGCTCGCACAGGAGATGGGCACTCCCCGATGGCACGACCATGAGAATGCCCAGCGATGACGGCCCATGTAGATGTCCACCTCAGATAGACAGGACCATCAAGGACATACATCTGAATGAAGGATTCCAGGAACTGGAGACAGATGCACATCAATTCCCGGATGTGCCTTTGTCCAGCACAGGGCAGAGAACAGACAATGCATGAATATGGAGGACGGCAGGAGGGGACAAAGGGACTCCACCATGGGCAAGAAAAAGAGTATAAAAATCGAACTCTGCCAGGCCTCGTTGGTGAACAGGGGGATTCGATGCGATAGAGGCCGGATCATCATTCACCTGCTCCGATCCCAGGGTTGGCGTTACTTTTTGATTGTTGGTGGTTGGGACTGTATATTGGTCATGAATAGATTTAATTTTTATTTTTGATCTAATTGGCTGGATCAATTTTTACCTATAACACAACTCATGAATTTTTATCTCTCTCTACTTAAATTGAGATACATTTTGTCAGTTTGTCAAAGGCTGTGCAGATAGATTTTGTTTGTTACATGAACATCTGTAGACAAAAAATAGCAGGCACGAAGAAGGCAAAGGACAGGATTTCCACAGAAATTTGTGCTAGCAACAGTATGGACCAAGATTCCCCTTCAGGTGATCTACAGACGGTCTAAAATACAGCCTCCAGTATTCAAAGGAGGTAATTTTACTGGTATTTTCAAGCAAAAAGGAGGTGACCCTTGCAGAGGGAAGTAGTGTCAGCCTGAGTCTTTTGCGGAACCTTGGCGCTACAGTGAGCTGGGCAGCTATATGAAACATTATTTTTACAGCCCTATTCAGGCTGTACAAATACTTAAGGGGACAAATATATGTGTGATGCATACATTGTGCACAGAGAGATGATTTTTTCCCAGTGCTTAGGTATCTCTGATAAGTATTTTCTACCCTTAAGCAAAGGTATAAGTGGATTCTACAAGATCTATTTTTAATACTATTTTTAATTCTCTACCTTCAAATATAATTTCATCCCCTCTCTACTTAAGCAGAGACTTACTACGTCTTTATGTTTAATAATTCAGAGTATTGTATTTATGTACTTCTTGAAGCCACCTTGAATGTTTATAAAAAAAAGGGGAAAAAACCTCAGAGGGAAAAAGATTTCAAGAACTAAGAAAAAAAATCCCTTTCAGCTGAGAAGAGCAATTGAATGGCAGTTTTGTTTGATCAGCATGTACTTTAAGAAAGTTGGCAGACATCAGACCTCTGTTGTAGTGTGCTAATTACAAAAGAGCAAGAACTATCACCCAAGAGAAGAGGGACTGACCAACATGCATGGCTGCTGCACACAGTGCCAGAGAGCAACCACTGCCCCCAAGGACTTCTGTGAACATAAAACAAAAGAGGTGTTAAGCTATTCTTTGGTGATTATGGAAATTATTGGAGCAACTATCAAAATGTGAGCAAAGGCATTCAATAATTAGTCATGTGAGCCTAGAAAAATATGATTCAATGTAAGTAATTATGTGAAGCTGTGTGCCAGGATTTCATTCAGCTTTTGCAGAGAAACACCATGATTAATGGTAGGGATGGCTAATCCAGCAGCTAAAGGGAAGCCATCTGCAGATGACAAGTAGGCAGAGGTCAATACAGCCTTATGGAAGGGTTTGATACAGCCTCTGCAGCATAAGATATGTGTGGAGACTAATATATTTACAAACAAACAAGATGAATAAACGTAAAGATCACATAAGCAAATTTTATACATTATGCTGTAAATGTCATGCAGGAAATATACACTTTGATTGATATGCAGAATGTTTGCCAGGATAGCAACAGCCAAACTGAGTTCAAAGTTACAGGAAATGTTGTCATCAGCCTACCGTAAAAATGTACAACTACTTGCTATTCTCTTTCTGCTTAAAGGTGACTAGTACAATCTTTTTCCCTAGGCTACTTGTTCACACTAGCTTATTATCATTACAAAGTATGATAATGGATTAGCTTTTCCATATTTTGTTCATATTGGGAAGGGCATGTTTCAGACAGTACAGTGACAATGTTTTTGAAAAGGCATTTAAATCTCCACTAAAAATTACCAGGCAGTTTGTTCTGGAGAATAAAAGTCTCTAAACTGCATCCTTGCAAATTCCTCTTTCCTGATATTTCATTTAATATAAAGAATTCAGAAGGAGGAAATAAGCAGTATCTAATTAATATCTCCTAATGCTCAACTTGATGTCAAGAATGACTCCAGTTAATAACTAAACCATATTTTTACATTGAAAAATTCAATTACATTTACTGACAGACTTTGAAATGAAATGCCGCATTATTTATACTGGTAAACTTTGCAGTCTCTCAGTATATTTATTAATATTCTTTCCAGAGACCAAAGTGTAAATACATACAGATCACTGCATTCTTCATTTTTCCATCTTTCAAAGTGATATGCACCTCTTCTTGAGTAGGATGGAACTGACTTGTTGCCGGATATCCAAAAGACCAAACAGAGCCTGCAGTTAATTTGCCCTCCCTTTTGATTCTCCAGGCAAAACAAAGTAACCTTGACATTTCTTTTTCTCCTCTCTCTCCCTCCCTCTTTCCCCCTTCATTCCCCTTCTCTCCTGCTCTTTTTTCTTTCACACACCCACACACTGCACTATCTGTGCACACATCAACAATTTTGAGCTGTGAAGAGGTTCAATTGCCACCTTAGTGACTCACTTATAATCCAATCATTTACTAGGATAGCTTGAGGACATGACAATGACAGAGAGACATCTGTTAGGTGGATGTGATGTAAAAAAAAGGGGGAAAAAAAAGGAGGTTATTCACAGCTGGTACATTAGCCATGCTAGCCTCTAGGCCACCACCCTGTCCTAGTCCTACAGCTTCACTCTCCTCCTTTCTTCCTGCTCCCTGCTGTCAGCTGCCAAAAGATATCTGTTCTCACCCTTTGCTGAATGAAAAGGTGCTAATGCATGACTTCAGGATATGTCAGAACATACAGTACTTACAAGTGTTTGGAGATGCAGCCAACCTGACCATGGGGAAAAGAAATGAGTAACTAAAGAGTGATTTTCTTGAAAAAGGATGACTAGAAAAATAGTGAGGGGCAATCAGAACAGGTTTTTGTTTTCTTGGTGCTCATTTGCATTTCTTGTAGAGTACTAGATATTGTAATAAAGGTATCAAATTCGTGCTCAAATAAATGTAATAAATATATTTGTATTTAGGAATATATATATGTATATCGAATCATGCTTTAGAATATGTTACAAAAAGCACCCAGGTTTTTAGAAAATCTCATACAAGGGCTGGGAAACTGGTTACCTCACTAGATTGTAGCACACAGAGGTGTTCACGGAATAAGAGTCTAAATTAGCAAGTGAAGGGAGCACTCAAACAATCATCGGCCAATAAAGACCGAGGACAGCTCTGGACTAGCATGTGAATGCTCAGTTCCCGTAACTTGTATTTTACAATATTTCTCCTGGACCCGGTATTGTTTGCCCCAAGACAGCTTTGTTTGAGCAGGAGACGGGATTCCTCCAACACCGGATGGGGGACAGTGAATATTCGAATCCTTACCCAGACACTTTTTCTGTCTACTCTAAGATAGAATTCTTCTATGAATATTTGAAGAAAGAGAAAGAAACAAAAGGAACCTAGCTTCGGGCAAGAAAAACAGTATATAACCGTGGCTCACCAGAGCAGAATTTGTGAACTTCACAGATCTGATACGAGAGGGGGTCAGACCTGTGTTCATCCAGGGTCAAGTCCCTGGCTCGATGCTGTCCTTTTGATTGTGGCTGGCACAGATTGTATTTCGATTTGTGAAATAAAATCTATTCTCTTTTTATTTTAATCTGGCTTTCTCAGATTATTGATTTGGCTTGATCTGGTTGTTGCCTATAACAATATCCTACCAAATGTTCAAAAATCAGGCTGAGTTTGAGGTTTGCTTTTTTTTTTTTTCCCTTTCTTTCCTAAAATTTCAGCACTAATGGAACTTAAAAATACATCCTCAAAGGAAGAAGAAATTCAGAATAGCTAGAATACAGACATAGAAATGTACAGCTTTAAGAACTGCCTTTCTCACACTTTAAAGACACATGAAAATAATACATTGAGGGAGGGGTTTGAATAAATTGTGATTGAAAAAATCCTTAGCTGCTTGTGTACCAAAAATGCCAGAGATCAACAGATATCCAGAGTAGTCCCCAACTATCTCCTCTCCAAGTACACAAGGTCTGTGTTTTACACCCAGTAAGCTCAACAGGCAGAGGGGACTGGTGACAAATTCAGCATGCCAGAAAGCTACTCAAAGTTTTATTTTCTCAAAGCTCTCTGTGGGTCCAGGTGGTACAGAACAGGGTTTTTAAAATAGCATTTAAAAGCTCTGCACTCCAAACTTTATAAAAAAAATCTGTTTTGTGAATTCAGTTAGGGTGATTTCTGCATCATGAAACAGTTATAGTCTTGCTAAATTATTTGCCTAGAATGACACCAAAAATAGAGCCACTAACCAAACTGAAGCTTTTAGTACCAGGTCAGAATATGCGCTATTTTTTAAGTGACAAAGAAAGATTTTTAATAACAGTATTAAGCCCAGCAGACATGAAGCTCATGCAAATATTTTAAAAGAAATTGCATAGCCATGTATTAAAGGTCCTCTATAACACACACTCCTGAAAACAGCACACAGACTAAAGATGTCCCAGAGTGACCCGGGGCAGTCACCAGGCATACTGACCCATCTGATACCTTGCCTAGGCTCCTAGTCAGAGTCAAACATCTCAAAGCTGTTCCTGCGTAAACTCTGGAACTGGTACTTCTGCAGTTTTCAGTGCATTGTATGCTTACTGAAGGAGAAAAGGAACAAGGCAGGGAAGAGGGAAAAGTCTCTTTCCTCACTTGAAGAGTAAAAGCAATTTTCTTGAAAGTAAAATGTGTAGCTGAATTGTGTTAACATTGGAAAAAAGGTAAATTATTGTCTGACTTTGGTAGTCATTCAATTTAAAGGTTTTATCTTTCTGAAACTCTTGGGAAGAAGAGCAAGAAATATTTATTTCCTTCAGAAAAATTAAAAACTTTTTGTCATTACCAGATAGTCCAAGTTGCTAAACATTCAGTAACCTTAGAGATTTTTTTAAAATACAGAGAGTTAAAAAGTCCCAATACCTAAATCAGTGTCAGACCCAGATGGGCACAGCTCTCATTTGGTCCACTGTGTGTTGTGCCATATTTATCTGTGTGTTTCAACTGTGCCTGAAATTGCAGTTAATTTTCCAAGTTAACGTGCACATCCAAATTATGAGGAATGTAGACTCAATACACACACAGACACACCCATGCCCACACATGTACACTTCCTTTGTACAGCTGATAACATCACCCTGCTTCTCCAGCAGCAATTGTGTCTTTGGAAAATTTGAACTACCTGGTCTGAAAATGTTGCTTCACTAATAGATGAATAGGACTCCTCAGGTTTTTACTGAAGTTTCCTGGATTTTGCTTGTCTAGTACTATTTCAATAATGTACACTGTGATTCAGAAGGGCGGATTTTTATTTACTAAGAACTAGCTTTTGGAAAAGGCTATCTGGAGAACATTGGAACAGGAATTAAAGAAAAAGGGCCAAAAATATTAATTTTTTGAGTCTTTAATAGTCCAAATAATATTACCTATTAAATATAGGCAATGAAAATTGGAATGAATCTGAACCAATACTGAGGTCTTCAGAAAAATTTATTTTGACACTGTGGGTCTAATAAAAGGTATAATTTTTGTCAGGTTCTTACAGCCTACCTCCATATATCTACTTGCAAAAGCATTCCAGTGTCAATAGAAATAATATTTACTTATCACATAACCAGAGAATCACAGAATCAATTAAATTGGAAAAGACCTTGAGATCATCAAGTCCAAGCTATGATCAAACACCACCTTGTCAACTAGATCATGACACTGAGTGCCAAGTTCAGTCTTTCCTAAAAAAACACCTCCAGGGGTGGTGACTCTGCCACTTCCCTGGGCAGTCTCTATTGTCTAATTATGCTTTCTGTGAAGAAATTCATCCTCTTGTAATTTCACTGGCTGCATGGGGGAGAGGCTTACCTGGACCTGGCTACAACCTTCTTTCAGGGAGTGACAGAGTGTGATAAGGTCTCCTCTGAGCCTCCTCTCATGCAGGCTAAATAATCCCAGTTCCCTCAGCCCTTCCTCAGAGGACATGTTCTCCATGTTCTCATGTTCTCCAGCCCCTCCACCATCTTTGTAGTAGAATCTGACTTTCCCAAACCCACTTTCTGGGTCTGTGCCTTTGGTTGCCCTGTATAGGCTGTGTGCTCACTCACAGACAGGGTTATCTGCTCCATAACCTTGCTGTGCACTGAGGTCAGGCTGAGAGGATTGCAGCTCCCTGAATCCTCCTTCAGGCCTTTCTTGTAGGTGGGCGTCACACTGGGCATCACCTTCAGTTATCTGAGACCTCCCTGTTTAGCAAGGACTGATTTGCACAATCACAGAATAAGATGAGTTGGAAGGGACCCACAAGGATCATTGAGTCCACCTCCTGGCCCTGCACAGCATCACGACCAAGAATAACATTTATGCCCAACAGTATTTTCCAAATTCTCAGTCAGGCTTGGTGCTGTGACCACTTCCTGGGGAATCTGTTAACATCTGGGTAAAAATTATTTTTCTCATATCCATCCTAACCCCCCAGGCACAACTTCAGGCCATTCCTACAGGTCCTGTTGCTGGTTCACCACAGAGAAGAGATCAGAATCTGCCCACTTCTTCCCCTCATGAGGAAGTGGCAGACTGCCATGAAGTCTCCCCTCAGTCTCCTCCAGGCTGAACAGACCCAGTGACCTCAGCCACTCCTCATATGTCTTCTCCTCAAGGCTCTTCACCATCCTCAAGGCCCACATTTGGATGCTTTCTAAAAGATGAATGTTTTTCTTATATTGCAGTGCCCAAAACTGCCCCCAGCACTCGAGGTGAGGCTGCCCCAGTGCAGATCAGAGTGGGACAATCCCCTCCCTTGCCTGGTTGGCAGTGCTGGGCCTGATGCCCCCCAGGACATGCTTGGCCCTCCTGGCTACCAGGGCACTGCTGGCTCATGTTCAACTTGTCACTGAGCAGGAGCCCCAGTCCCTTTCCATAGGGCTGCTTTCCAGCATCTCATTCGCCAGTCTGTCTGTCCATACATCCAGAGTCGCCCCATCCCAGGAGAAGAATATGGCACTTTCCCCTGTTTTCATATGGTTGGTCATTGCCCATTCCTGTGATTTGCTGAGGTTTCTCTGCAGGGTGTCCCTGCCTTTGAGGGAGTCAGCAGATGTTCTTATATTTGTATCCTCTGTGAACTTGCTTAGTATCCCTTCCAGTCCTATGTTCAAATCATTTGTGAAGATGCTGGAGAGCACAGGGCTAAGATGGAGCCCTGTGGAACCCCACAGATCACCAGTCTGATGTCACCCCATTCACTTTAACCCTTTGTGCCCAACTCCTGAGCCAGTTGCTTACTCATCCCATGATATGTTTATCCAGATGTATGCTGAAGGATACAATGAGAGATGGTATCAAAAGGTTTTACAGAAATCCCAAAATATTACACCAACCAGATTCTCTTGTTTATCTAGGTGGGTTACCTTGTCATGAAAGGAAATCAGATTTGTAAAGCAGGACTTCCCTTTCATGAAACTACACTGGCTGTGATCAATAACTGGGCATCTTTCTGAGCAAGTTCCTTTAGGACCTGTTCCACAAAATTGTCATCCAAGTTTTTCAGAAATTTTCTGGCCTGGGTTGCACCAGCTGTGTGATGCTCCCAGTTAGTTTATGTGAACCTGGACTCCCTCATAAGTCCAATGACAGTTAGTGAGCTCTTCCACCAGCTCCCTTATCACTTTAGGACCCACAGATCATTGGGCCTGTGAGCATCCAGGTGGCACAGCATGTCACTACTTCCTTCTGGATTAAAAGGGATCCATTCTCCTTTTCCCTGTCTACAACCCCTGGAGGATGGTTGTCCTTCTTACTGCTGAAGACAGAGTTAAAGGAGAGTTAAGCATCTCAAACTTTTCCTCATGGTTTCCCCCATGTCCATTAAAGAATGGAGGTTTTTTCTTCCCCTCCTTTTGATATTATTTATAAAACACTTTTTATTATCCTTTATAGAAGCAGACAGTTTAAGCTCTCTAACTGAGTTAGTCCATCACTAGTTTTCTTTCTGTGTGATCTAACAATATCCTTAAACACTTCCTGTGTTTCCCACTGCTTTTCTGAAAGGTGATGAACCTTAATGTTTTCTCTGTGTTCCTGGGAAAGTCTCCTTCTCAGGCCAGTCTTCTTCCCCACTTGCTTTTCTTTCAGCACACAGGGATGGCCTGCTCCTACACCTTCAAGGTATACTTCTTGAAATATGTCCACCTTCCTGGACCATTTTGTATTTTAAGAGTGGCTTACCAAGGAATCAGTCCCACGAATAGAGCAAAGTCCTTCTTCTGGGAAAAAAAGGGTAGAAATTTTGTTGGGGCCCTCCTTACCCCACCAAGAATTGAAAACTTTATTATTTTGTGGTTACTGTGCTCAAGATGGGCATTCTGACCACCACATCTCCTACCAGCTCCTCTCTGTTTGCAAACAGCAGGACAAGCAGAGCCCCAGCCCTGGCAGGCTGTGTCAGGAGGTTGTTTTTACACACACTCCAAGAACTGCCTGGACTGCCTCCTTCCCACTGTGTTGAGTTTCCAGCAGACATCTGGCTGGTTGAAATCTCCCACAAGAGAGTAGATGAGTGATACTTCATAAATGTAGGATAATGTTATTACGCCTATGTTACACAGACACAGAAATCAGCAATTTTCCTTTACGCTATTCATTAATTCTAGAGAATAAGAACTAGGACAGTCACTGGGCAAAATAAGAAACACGGGAAAAGGAAATATCTATTTTTCACCCTTTTGATAGCTTCCTTTCTGTCATATGCTGCATATATATAGAAGTCCATTTTTGTGTTAATTTTTAGGTTTTTTTTTTTAAATTGAGAGGACAGTCCTACACTATTCTATTTTTAATAGTTATCACAGTTAGCAGAAGGGTGAATTTATTGGTCTTTGGGAGTTTAACTGTTTTCTTCTTTTTTAATCAATTTTTGTTTCACTTCAACATAAATTTTACTGTAACACAAGAAATACAATGCACACAAATGATAATAAGAAGAGAGAAATTAAATTCTGGCCCTTCATCACAGATGAAATTCAATATAATGGTTTCATTTCTGTTCCTCATTGTGGTGGCAATAATATAAAATATTTATTAAAATTCAAAATTGACAGATCTTCCCGGAATGAAGTCTTGGCTGAAGAAAATGTCTTGATTTTTGCTAGTCAGAATTTAGCTGAAGAACACTGATGGTCTTGTCAAACAGGCCAAAAAGTTACATTCACCAATCCTGTTGTGAAAACACACAGAAATGAGTCCTGAATCCTGACCAACAGAATTGGAGGCTGGAACTGACACACTCCAGAATGCCATCTTCTTCCAGGAGTCATTCACAATTGTCTCTTTTAGAGATAACTATAAGACACTGGGCTTCAAAAAGCCAGACTTCTAAAATAATATTTTTCTGTGTGTCCAGTGAAGACACGTTACTATAGGTAGTATGATAAAACACATGCCTATAAATGGAAGAAATAAAACTGTATGGCAAGTGCAGTACCAAAACTTTATGTGTAACTGAGAGTTGAAACTGAGTTTTGCTGCAACTTAGTTAACTTTATATATGTATATATAAAAATATATATATATATGTATACATTTATATACATATTTGAATGTTAGCTCCAGGTGCTGGACTGCCTGCTTTGGCACAGACATTCTCAATCCAAGCATTGCTCCATGTTTGCAGTTTCATTGCACCTTCTAAATGTAAAATGAGTAGTAGATTTAAGCTTTTAAGTACAGATACTGATTGTACTGGTAGGCTCAGAAATTAGCCAATGACATCTAATCCTGCTTGCTGTATTCACTGAAGATACCCACTGTGAACATGGTTAGATTAAGCAGGATTCAGCCTTTCTAATCAGGGCATGTTAACATGAAGGAATAATACTGAAGCAATGAGAATTAGATTTCATTTGTATTGGTCTTTTGTATGCTTGATGACTTTTCTGCTTGTTTTATAATGGGATCTACAAAGATCACTTTAATCTCAGGTTAGCTGGCTTCAAGTGGGCAATGTGAGGGTAGACGCAAAACCCATTGATCAGAAGTCATTTTATCTCACAGCCACAGATTTTCCTCTAGAGCTTTCTATTTATTAAATTATACAGGGTCAATAAGAATTTCCTCCAGATGCCTACTTTCCAATAGTAAGCCAATACTGGCCTAGAACTATATGCTGTCTCTGCAATGCACAAATGTTAGCCTTCCCCACTGACTGCTTAAGAAAATGATAATCCATCTTTATTTTATTTTTTTCTGTTAGTCAAGGAGATTGTTGTCTCTCTAAAGGAGTTTTCCATGTTATCCAGAGAAGGAGAAAGATAGTGAAAAGCTAAACAGGCCAAGGGTTCAGCAATCAGGATTCAGATGATAAACTCCAAAGAGACATTTGGATCTGTAACACGCTGAGCTCAGTCACCAAAGGATTAAAGTGCAGAATAGGAAGTACGTCATATCATGCAACTCATTTGGGGCACTGTCACTACTTTTTACAATAATTTCTGCAACATACTAGAAATTATTTTTGAGGTAAAATGATCCAGTGTGCCTGATTTTGACTGTATGTTTATTTCATTATGTGTGATTAAGGTCTCTCAAGAAGTTCAAATGAATTTCATGGATAACTAGCGTGCAAATTCATGGTATTTGAAAGAATTTCAGCAGTAGTAAAGATATTCTGCATATAAACCAGACAAATTTATAATCACCAAGTATAGCAATAAGTATATTTTATCATATTTTGTCCGGATCACTTACAGCTTCCTGATCTAGAGAAGTTCTGTACAGAAAGTCAATTTTTACCTCATATCAATGGTGTAAAAGATCTAGCCCAGAAAGTCCTATCAAAAGGCCTGAGATTTCTACAAGAAAAGATTTGGTTCAAATTGAATAAAACAAACGAAAAAGGTATATAAAAGCATTTTGAGCATGAATCATTAATGTTAGGAAGCCAAGGAACTTTTAGATTAAAATGGAAGACAGCTAATGAATTTGGCCTCTTGCAAGATAATTATTCCTGTAAAAACTGTGGATTGGATTCTTGGACTTTTGGGTATAAAAAATCTCATACTGCAGAATTTTTAGATATACTCAATCCTACGATGCAGAAAACTAAACTCAGTGCTTGAAATGGACAAATATTTGTACTAGAAATTCAGAAGTCTGGCTCTAAATGCGATCAAGACTTTAGGGTAAAGGACAATACCTCGAAACCTCGTCAAGAAAGTCAAGACTATGGTTTCCCACAAAGCTACCAGTGAAGAAGCCTGATTTCCTGCTATCATTTCAACATTAATCAATGCTACATCTTCACATAAAGAGGTCAAATACATATTACACTATATTTTTCTAATAAAAGAATAAGTGTGAATGTATTTCGTTCATTAAATTAAAAATAAATAAAAAACCACCAAAGTGGCATAGAAAGTTGGGGTTTTCCCCTTATGAAAGTTTTCCTGTTTCAGTACTGCGCACTCTGTATCTGAAATGAAACACTTATTCTCCTTCGGCTGAGTAACAACTTTGCAACTAGAATCCATTTACAATTTTGTAACTGACTTTTTGAGGAGAAACACTGCATTAAATATCTCTAGATTTAAGTAGACCTAAAATCCAGGTTTTGGAGTAAAACTGAACAAGGTTTAATTATGCCATTCTAGGGAAATAAGAAAAAATAAAACTCCCATCCTTAATCACACAAGAGGTAAGCCTGATAAAATTTATTTAAAAGAAATTGAATCCATGACAGTAGTTCAAGTGAATACAAGTGTACCTATTTTTAGGATTGAGTTTGTAATGTCAGCTTTGAACTTTTATCCTTTTATGAGAGCTATTGACTGCTTTTAAGTGGAAACATATTTTTCATGTATAAGATCCTGAATAACATGGTTTAAAAGTTTCAAAACTGTTTTTATATTGCAAAACAAAACACTGAGGAAATAGTTTCAAAATATTGAAAAATCTGTTGAAAGTTTTCACTTTTAATTGTTGGTTTAATGAGTTGACAATTTTAATTTTTTTTTGTTGTGGTTGTAAAGTGATGTTCTTTATTTCTTTTTATTTCTCTATTTCTTTCTAGCTCATGCTACAACTGCTCCTTCCTATATCAGCAAAAGCTGCTCCTTTTGCATACAAATGAAAGCTGGTTGTTATTCATCTTTGCAGAGAAGGTGGCAAACAGAAAATAGAAAGACAAATTCACAAGGTTTATATAGTTTGCCTAGTCAACAAATATGTTATCTCCTAGTGAAAGAATGGCCAGTTGTAAAGAAAACTGGAAGTACACCAAATTTTGTTATGGCTCAAGGGTGCAAATATTAATTTAGAACCTCAAAATTTGTGCAATTCTTCCCAAAAATATCAATAATTCCAGTAATGGATATTAAGCTTTTAATTAGGTGAGATCATTGTCAACACGATTTAAATCAGTAAAGTGGTTTCATAATGCAATAAAGGAAGACATTTCTTCCCCTTGCTTCCCCTTCACTTTTGTCTACCACTCTTGATCTTTAACTCAACTACTTATTCTCTTTGCTCTCATAGTCAACCTGATTTCTTTATATATGCAACCTTCAGGTTAAATGGGAACGAGACTAATTAATTGCCATGCTTGATTTTCGATCTTTAGTGTCTTCCAGTGAAATATGATAACTGGTATTGATATATGGTTTGCTGACTCTATTAACCACCTTTCTAATTTACTGTATCTTTTTATATTAATTATGCCTCTAGCCTAATATTTTATTCATGTTTGAAGCCTTTTTGCATTACTGCTTGTTCTCAATAATAATAATAAAATAAAGTTGGGTAAACTTTTTCATAATCTCTGGGATAACCAAACAGGGCTGACTTCTTGAACAATTTCTATCTACTGACAGGAGGTATTGAAACTATTTCAGTTGAACAACAGAGGCCTCCCACTCTGTTCAAAATAAAGATAGGAGCATAAGTATGACAAAAATGCATAGTATTCTTATAATAAGAATAAGGTTTATTTGATTCTTACAGAAAATTTGCAATATCGAAGGAAAGTTTTAAACAAGAGTAATTGCTAATTTTTGCCCTTTATGCTAATCATGATCATAGGTATAAATTTTTTGACAAATTAAAAAAAAAAAAAGGGAATAAAATCCATAGTTTATAACCTCTCATTAGAGTAAATCCTATCCACACAGTTTAGGGGCAGAGCCACCCTCAAGGTTTACTGTGTTTTCAGGAAGCCTGCAAGCCTTTATCAAGAGGCCATAATAGCATGAATTACCTCCAAGTATTCTATTTGGTGATTGTTTCGGGTTTTTGTGTTGGTTCATTACTTTTTTCCTTCCTAGCAATGTTTTTGATAATGGACAGGAATGAATTACAGTAATAGCCAAGAGCTGCATGTCATTCTTTACTTATACAGTCAAAGTAACTACCACTGCTTGATCTTGTGTGAGAAGCAGTGGAAAAATCCCTGTTCTTGTGAGCTTGTACAAATACCAGACAGCTGGCAATAAAAGGGGAACTAACTTGTTGCAGTGTTTTGCACATTTCAAGAAAAAAAAATCTGCTGTTTTGTCTGGTGAATTTAGACAACTTTTAGCTGGGTTTGTTACAAGGTTTGTGAGGGCACAGTCTTTATTTGAGCATACATATTGAGGAAGGCGCAAACCCCACTTAAAATAATTATTTTCTAGCAGCTTAATAAGAACAGATGGAGAGATATATTAGGTATTCCACATTTGGTGAAAGTTTATCAGGACTTGTACCTTTTGGATAACAAGGTCAATAGACTACAAAAAATAAATTTGTAGGAAACAAGACTCATTGATTCTGGTATTTCTAAAACCAGTTATCTGGCTGGTAGCAGAATATTCCTGAATTCCCACTGCAGTTACCTCTGGAAACAGTTTCCTCTGAAGAATGTGCAACCTAGATAATTTGAAAAGTGTCTGAGAAGATGTAGATTTTGAAAATGACAATGCTGAGATGTAGGGAACAGTTATTTTCCAACTCCCATTTGTTTCCATAGACTGTAGACATGAGGTGACAGAAGAGAAGGACAATATTAACCTTCACAAATGCCTTTTTGCATCCTCACACCTAAAAGGGAACTCTATGAACCCAATAGAGAAGAAACAATATCAAGGTACCTTACTTGGCAGTAATGCTGTACAAACCACCTCTTCTTAGCTCTATTTCCTGGTCAAGACTATACGCTAAAAAGAAGCATGGCTTCCTCCTGTCACCCTTGAACTCTGGTGCTGAAGTATAAAAATCCCAGCTACATCCTGTCTACACCCATTCTCCTTCTCCTCTCTTTGGATGTAGCTGTTCTGCTTTGTGAATCATTACAAACAAAACACTTGAACTTTCCTGGTGGCATCTGTTATTTGGAGTTAGACCTGAGTTAGAACAAATAAAAAGATTTTTCTATTATCTTCATATGAAAGAAGGTTTGTACTTGTGAGCTAATACTGATTGCCTGAACGCAGATGCAGTGTTATATTTGATTGGTAATTAAAGTCAAGTACCCTCAAGTTTAGGCAAAACCCAAATAGCTAATTACAGGTTTTATACTATAAAACCATTGTAGTATCAAAAGACCCCTCAGGGAACATATAAGTAGAAAGGGTTTTTTTCTCCCTCGAAAATCTGTAGTAAATTCTCAGTTCTGTGGAAATGTAATTGGAAAGAAGAAACACAAGGACAAATCTCTTGCTTGATTCTGTCTGCTCTCCATAGCAGAGGAGGATTGGAATTAGATGTTTCTCAATGTCCCTTCTAACCCAAACCATTCTATGGGTCTATGATTTTATGAAAGAAAAATACTAAATGACACTCTAGGATGCAAATTGTGTTTAAGGCTTGGGTGGACACAACAGTAAGTCTGTCATCTGTTCCTTGTTTTGAAGTCCCTGTGTGACCTTGAAATCTGACCTTGGCTGCACTCTTTACTCAGGTGATGTTACTGAACTGCAACAGGCTTTATTGGCAATCCTACAGTTTACCTTGACCATCCTCCTATTTTGTAGCATTATCTGTGTGAAAAATGCGTATCTTACGATTGGCTTTTTGGAAATATTAAAATGAATATTACATGTGCTATGTTAGAAAGTTATGCTGTATAAATATTTTAACAGTATGGTAAATGTAGTTGCATAGTTAAAAAGTAACTTTTGTAGTTAAAATAGGAACTATGTATGTGGAATATTTTCTTTTTAGAAAGGAATGAGGTGCTCCCACCAGATGGCGGCTCCAGGGCACCTAAATCTTTCAGAGAAAGAGAATTTATTGCTCTTTTATCAGGAGAAACTAACTTCTTCCCACCTTGTTCAGTCAAAAAGATGCTGTTTGGATTAAGAGAAGAAATTGAGGATTACCAAACAAAGTCCTGTGTTTGAATGGAATTTAGGCATCATGTATGCGATGTATGAATATGCAACAGGCTGTTGTTTTCAAGGGTTAATCCTCTGTTAAGGTGTGTCCTCTTTCGGGCTTGTGTTGCCCAGCAAAAGGTATCTGGACGTCCATAACTCTTTGTTTTTATTGTCTCATATTGTCCTAATCTCAATTGTTCAAATTTTATTACTCTAATTATATTACTATTGTTATAACCATTTTATTATGATTAAACTTTTAAACATTTTAAAAACAAGTGATTGGCATTTTTCACAATGTGCAAGAAAATTCAAGAGGCAGTTGCACAAAAGATAAGTTTCAAAATCAGATTAATTGTAAGGAAAATTAGGAAAATGAACAGTCCTCCTAATCTTACTATTTCTTTACATCTCCAGCACAACTGAATGACAGATACTGATAAATGAAATGTCCTTTACTATTTGGTAGTACAGATTCAATTCAATGCTTGCTTTTTATGGAGAAAGGCTTCAAAAATTATAACTGAAAAATAATATTTTCTAAAAATTCTAATTTTCCATTAAAGCTAAAGGACCTTTGAATCTTAGAACACCTAAAAAACTCTGCCCCAAATCCCAGAGTTTGTAGTAAACTGCAATAGGTAAGCATTTGATATATTTTGTGAATGTAGGAGATATTGTTTCTTCTCAAAAACTAGTAAGCAAATGAAAGCAAATATTTGTTTTAAAAGAATATCCCTACGTTTGCTTGGTTTAAAGTGCTTTGGATTTTCCTCTTATTCGGAACTACTAGGTAGCATTTTGTGACCTGATACTAAACCTGAAACTAGGAAGTTTTCATACTTTTCCTTTTGATGTTATAATTTTTTATATGCGTTACCAAATTGCTTAAATAAAATACTCTCTGCCTCCCCCAGTATAAATTTTTTTTTATGGGTGTTTTGTAAGTGGAAGTATAAGTGAATTCGCATGTTAAAAAATAAACGTTTCACAAAGCAATGTGTTTTCTCCTTCAGCAGCAGTGGTTGTACTTAGCGATGGATTAATTGATCCAGATACCCTACCATAACTCTAGGTGCAACATAATCCTAAAGGAATGCAAAGAGATATAGGTTTTGCTAATGGAAAATAGAGAAACAGTGTGCATTGGCTTTGAAGGTATAATTTTTAATTTTTAAATCAAAATGCTACAAAATATGTCTCTAGGATTATACAATATATACTAATAATTTATGATTATAAAGAAGTTAAAATATGTCATAATGTGTGTAAGGAAAGGAAGAACAGATCAAATTTTGTGAGGATTTGAGGTCTCCATAATTGACTACAGAGAAACAGTTATTGCAGAAAAACCATCTTATGTGCTTCAACCAATTTCTTTGTTTGTAGGATATCTTTAATAACCACCTGTATAAAGTACTCAGTACTCTTGAAAGAAAGATGAATTGTCATTTCAAGGAACAAGATTATCAACGACCATTAGGAGTTGTTAAATCTTTAATATGTCTTGGCTGATCATTTTGCATCAACATGATTCAAAATATCTGGGGCAACAGATGGGTCTTTTAGAGACATTTGATCAATGTTAGATATGCAGCAGGCTTTACTGAATCTGGTGTGGAAGTAATCACTTACAAACACTTGGTGTTGAAATTAATTACCGGATGTCATTGTCTATTAACCTAACAGTTAAATTTGGACAAAAATATACATAAAAATGAAATAAAACAATTAGGTAATGCTTTAAGTGGTTCATTATTATTAATTCATTTAGTATTCATTGTACTGGTGCTGGTCATAATGAATTTGTTTGATATTAATGTGGATGTTCTGCAGCAATTTCATTGTAATGCAGTTTTAATTCACGTGCCATTAAAATAAAGCATTGTCAAAATTTTATTTATTATCCTAACTGCATAATTTCTTCTTTTCAGAACCAGGAACTACTGAATTTGTTTCCTCCATTAACTACATATTTTCACCTAGAGATCCTTGTCCTAAGCAGATTAATATCTTTTCCACTGTTCAGTATACATGTTCTACACCTTAAAGCAACAGATACACATAGCCATGATACCTTATTTAAAGATTTTAGCGTGTATGTGGTCACAGTCTTAAAAAGGTTTGGGAGGACATGGCTAAACACAAACTAGTTATATAGGTCATGCAGCAAACCATGAATTCGTGATGGCGTGTTTAAAAAATTAACTAGTATTTAATGGTAACTTCTCTACAGGTAGCTATATAAGCAATATTGTGAGCACAACAAAAGGTATTAGAACTGTACTACTATTTAAAATGTGCTGCAGTCAAAATGCCTGTATATTTCATTAAAAAAAAAAAAGAAAATGTAGTTGTTTGTAGTTGAAGCAGAGCACACACAAAATATGGTAAGGGTTGAGAAAGCAATTTTTGGGTGGAATACTAATCAGAAATATGTTGTATTTCCCATTCAATCCTCCAAAAAGATATAAAAATATTATTTAACACTTTTAAAATGGGGGATTAGATTTTCAGTCACCATGTGCCATTTGGGGCCAAATAAAAGAAGGGTTTTTTGTTATTTCCATATCCATCAGATTTAATTTTAAGGTGACCTGCCATTTGAAACAAACAAATAAAACTTTTTCTGGAAACTTGCTGCATTTTTCCTCTGATTGAAGAGTAAGTGAATCATTTTTAAAATTGTAATTTTTTGTTTGTGCAATCACTGAAGTGGGACAATTAAAGAGGAATGCAAAAAATTCTTACAACTGAAATGTGCTGAGACAGATATCACATGGCCTTAGGGACAATACTTACCTTCTAGTTCTTTGGTTAGCAAGAAGGTTAAATAAAAATATCATCTATTTCAGGGGACGGGAGCAGGGAGCAAGGGGGAGAGAACAAAGTTAGACTGTTTTTAATCCTTTTAAGTAATATGCTTTTGATGGGAGCATTGGGTGGTCTCAGATGCTAACGTGCAATCTCTTGATTTCAAATGCACCTCAAAATAAATTTTGGGATACATTAACGCAACACAAGGGAGTGGTTTCAGCATTTAATTCTATTTTCCATTATTAAAAATAGTTCTGATTTTGCTGTTATTATCAGTCAGATGGCTACTATAAAAGAATTGCTTTCCTTACATTTTTTTTCATTGTACTTCTCTACACAAAGTCTTCCTTTATTATAGATCAGAAAAGGAAAAATTAAATCTCAAATGGAGAAAAGTATCATTCAAAGCATACAGAAAATATTTGTAGTTGATCTGGTCTGTAAGGGCAAGATCAATAAGGTGGAAACTGAAGATGCAGCCTTTCTGGTCTCAAAGCCTGGCTGCTCTTTGTTGCTCCAATAAAAGGTCCTGCTTTAATCTACTGTACTCTGTCTACCAAAGAAAAATTAAATGTTCAACAAATGTTAAATACATTTGTTCAGTCCTTCATGTGTTCTATCACTACATAAGTAAGTGTACATGGGGTTTTTTTGAGTATCTTCTTGTTGATACACAATTTTTAAGACAGTTGTAAATTAACTATTTCCTTTCTTTAGTTGCTAAATCATAGACACTTATTATTTAATGTTTTCCTCCCACTCAGGATCAGCCTAATAGTTATGGTGTACAAATCTGTGGGCTGAAATCCTGGACGATGTGGAACGTTAATTCACAAATGGTAGTTAAATGTGTCTAGAAATTTCATGAGGTTCATTCCCTTGCTGTGCTCACACCATCTAAATGTGTCTAGAACCTTCATGAGGTCCATTCCCTTGCTGTGCTCACACTGTCTGTGATAATATTTTAAAATTCTAAACCAACAAGAAAGCTCGACTTGCAACAGCAAAAAAAAAATCACTGAAATTGTTAGAGAAGTTCTGTATAAGCAGAGATGTCCATAGCCATCAAAATGGAAAGAAATGTGGAATTGTCCATTGTATACATCTATTAAAATTTAGATACTGACAGGAACCTGGAAGCTACCTTGTCTTGTGTGAGAGAAATGCCAAAATGTTAGTCAAGACAGACAGGACATAATGAATTTTTTTAGTGTTTGGTGTGCGGTGGAAGCACCATGGCTAGTTAAGTGCTTTTGTGATTAGGAGCACTTACCAAATCTGAAAGGGTGTTTCTAGATGCTTTTGAACTTGAAGGGCAACCCTTTGAGAAAATCACACACAGCAGTGCTTCAAGTATTTGGAAGGCTCTTTCCATCCCTTCTGTGAAGACAGAAAGAATGCTGAAGCCAGGAGATAAATAAAGAAGAGATAGCATGAATCTATCCTACTGTGATGGGGTAACTGACACAGAGAGGGTGGAATAAAGGGACAGGTCTTTTTCTCCAAAGTGCCTCTGGGTTTGTTGAATATTTAGTGCACAAACGCACTGCCATGCAGCAAATGGAATATTATCTCAGTCTTGAAAAACTCAAGCCAAAGTGCTGTGAACAGTGCCTTAATGATGCGTAATGTACAAAGGTATCAGGTCAAATAACCCCTACTGACTTCCTTCTGTAAAGAATACTAATACTGAAAAGAATCACTTTTTCACTTCTCATATTTTGCTCTACGTAACTGCATACACAAAGATGAACATAGACTGGATTTAATTCACATATACCTCCACAAGTTTCTACTCCTGATCTATAGGATTCAAGTAGCAGGTTTCCTGGGCTCTAAAATACTTTTAGTAGCATCATTTGTTTGGTTTTGTCCATATTTTGTCTAAAAAGAATATGGTTGCATCATGGAAGGTCTGGATAATTATTTTGGTATTTGAAGAGATAAACATCCTTACAGCAAATACAATCAAAAATATGCTGGACTTCATCTTTCAGAATGCATTAGGCTTCCTCTCCTTACTCATTATGGCAAATGGTATGTGTCCTGGTTCCACCCAGGACAGGGTAAAGTTTTTGCAATAGACAGGACAGGGCATGGCTTTGGCCCATTTATTGTATAAGACCACAATATGTCTTTTTGGGGGGTGGAAAGAAGGGACTCTCACTTCCAAGGAGATGGGGATCCTTCTGGTTGAGAAAACATGGCAGGGGAGTCATCAGGTATTATTTATTGTTGTTGACTTTCTGGGTAAATCCTTCTCTTTTCTTATACCTTTTGTTATTAATATTCTTGTTGTTACTGTTTGTTTTTCCTATCTCATTGCTGTTTCCAGTAAATTGTTCTTATCTCTACCCATGATCTTTGCTTTTTGTGCCTCCAGGTGAATTAGGGGTGGGAAAACGGCACGTGGTTTTAGTGGGACTACTAAATTGGAGAATACCATTCTGAAACCATGACACTAAGATACAATATAAATTTCTCATATCATCAGGATCTTGAGGTTAGCTGATCCCCAGGGTTTAATTTAAAGTATGAGCTGAAAAATGAGCTTCCTAACAGATTGAATCACCAATTTAAAGAAATAACCTTTTCTAGAAACAGACCAATTATCCTTGGGAGCTGGATAGTCTATTTTTGGCAAATGCATGTAAGCACATAAAAGGGAAAAAGAAAGGATGTCTGCATAAGTTTATATCGATGATTAATTTTGGGCCTAATATTTCTAACCTTTTTTTTTTTTTTAATAAATAGAAAGTCCAGTCATTAAAATACAGTTCACCAAACTGAAAAACTACAACCACTATTTTAACATCTATCTTCAGATAAGATAGGCATTGCTTAATCCACAAAAGAATAAACAAAAGAAAAGAAACTTTTAAGCCTTAGTTCTACAAGGATTTCTGAAATATTGTGCAAAAAATAGCTTAAATGCTAATTTACCACAAATCCATCATTACCAATTACTATAATACAGTCTTAAACACTTGATGCATACAAAATGAGTTTTACAACCATGTGTGTAAAAATGCACAGTCAAATGCTACAGTTGCACATGCAGTTATTGTAGTTATCATATAGTTTGGGAAGTTCTACTATACTCAGGAGTTCATGTGAATGGCTAGCTATTTAAATCCCCAGTCATGATTTGGTACACAGACAGTAGCTAACCATATTATAATCATCCTACAAAGTGATTGTGCATAAGTGCCTTTGAAACTTCAAAACCAGAATCCTTGATAAAAGCCCAAATTAAAAAGCTATTACAGTTTCATAAAAAAATTAAGGAAACTTGAAAAGCATAAAGGAAAATTATCTTTACAAGAAACTCCAGGTTAAGACCAAACATGTATTGATGAGAAAACTCATATCATCTTGCAGAGTGGTTGGCTGAAAAAGAGAAGGTATGAAAGGAGATCCACTAGTTGCTCAGAAGTTTAAAAGAAAATGCTAAGCTGACAACTAATTTACAATTGAAAAATATAACATGAAAAACCTAAATAACAAAGTAATCTGTAAATAGTAGGCATATATGAAGGTAGGAAAGAAACATATGCAATATGTACTTGAGGTCATTTTATGTCAGTTTGTTCCCAAATGCTACTCTATTACTTCCTGATAAATATACTGCCAAAAAGACAGCCAACATAAGATTGCAAGATAGGATAAATGTGAACTATGGGGCTTGTTAATAACAGCTGTGATGGTAGCACTCAGATGGCAAGCATCTGCAGAAGACTTAACAAACTATCCAGCGTGTGTGGTACTACAAGATTTCAGTGGTCAATTTTGCAAGTAGTGAAGATATGGAGAAGTGCAGAAGTGACAGCCTGTGAAGAGAAATCTTTGATCTCATGATACATTAAAGATATTTAAATTACAATCTATCAATATATTCCAATATTAAGTTCATCAGATAATTTGCTTTCTCTAACAGCTCCTACTTTCTGTTGTGTAAGTGGACAAAAGTGTCAGCAACTGAACAGAAAGTTTCTTATGACATTAAAAGATGTTTTCTTTAGTCACAATGAATAGCATTTCTCTTTTATAAGGGATGGTTATAGTGAGATGTTGGCTATCCTTATTATAGATTGCTCATAATATCTGGACAAAGGTGGCACATAATTTTGAGAAATTACAGAATTATCAGAAAATGTTGATAGAGGTACACTAAAGTAAATGCCAATGAGAAATGAAAGAATATTGACTGCATGACACCCAAACGGAATTTTACTCATTGACCAATAAAGAATGGTCAAGAATTTTACTATAATGAGATCTAGTTTGATTAGGAGTAGAGATATTTTCAAAATTAGCACCATACATCAGAGGAAAAATATTCCATAAAATTATTGTCAGGAAAGTCAAAATGCATTTTTTTGTTTGGGGGCCACTTTAATTTCACCTCTACTAAAGAAAGAAAGAAAACTGAAATAAATAAAAGCCCACAGGAACAGAATAAGGATGAAATGTGAAAATAGAACTGAACAATTCTCATGTCCATCTCTTTGAGGATGGGGCCAAAAATGTTCATGCTCTGCTAATTCCTGAAAGCTGCTGCTTTGCATAAAAATAGACAATGACACAGAAAGATATTCTAGATTTGCTGTAGGAGCAGAACAGCCTTACAGTCCTACTGTACAACAGTCTACTATAGCATTTACGTGTGAGAAGAATACATCTTGGTTCTCCTTATAATATCTTGTACTGTCATTTCATCCAACTTAACATTCTACACATATCAGGACAGTTTTATAAAGATACACAGAAATAATGTCAATTAGAGGAGTAATATTTGCTTAATGGTTACCCCACAGGAAGATGAAAGTGGGGTAAGTGTCCAAAGGCCACAAAGAGCTGATGACTCTAGAATTAAAACAATATTGGAAATAATCACTCTAAGATTTTTTTTTTGTTGTTATAGGACTGATTTTGGAATTGTACTTTAATTGAAACACAGACTGAATATGAAATGCAATGTTTCACCATTCCTTTTAAAAAAATCACCTCCAATACCTTACAGGCATCTGCATCCATCTATTATTATTTGAAATTATCATAAAAAGTGTGGGGATTGTAATCTATGCATACAGGTGAAAAGCTGGCAGTGTAAACACTGTAATATTATTCAAGGGCAGTTTTAGAATATTTTAGCTGCAATAATTATCCACAATCTTTCTAGGAATATATAAGATTGGAAGTAAAAGTCGGAAACAAGTACTATTTTTGTTGTTCAAAATTAGTACCTCTGTGGTGATAATGAAAGTTAGAATGAGAATAGCCAAACAGAGCAATAAAGTACATGGTGTACTTCTATGTGTAAATGAAGGATGAAAAAGAGGAGAGGGAGATGAAAAAAAGACAGAAAGTGAACTATGAAGTACATTTTGATACATTGTTTAAGTCTCAATTAAAGGGTCCAAAGACTTATTTTTAAATTCTAAGCCTCGACAAGTCACGTTGTCCAACACCTTTGCATACTAAATGGAGAAAAAAAACTCTAATAGCCAGATGTACATGGTAATGAAACACTGGAAACTTCCAAAAAAGAGGTACATAAAGGATATATTAAAATGGAAAATATGAAAAGTATTTCACTAATTATGATAATAACTTTGTTGTTTGAATACTAATCTGTTAAATACAGTGTCCTGTGCCTTTGAAGAAACTAGGGTCAACAATCAAGTACTTCATTAGTTAGGGCAGCCCACTGTCTCCCCAACTGATTTTTCAGAATGACCTCTCTTGATATCTGCCTGTATAGTTATTAGAAAATCAGCAAAGTATAGAGGCTTCTAAGTTTTCCAGCTTATGAATTGATATCCTACTGTATTTATCTTTATTGATGCATGCTGTGATTACAGCTCTGAGGAGTTAATTCTCCTAAAACATTAGATATGCTCATATATCCATGAAGCATTTCAGAATATAAAAAGTTGCACTATTTTATGGAAACTAAGCCAGTCCACCAATGTTTCATTGCACAAACTCACCAAGCTGCATTTTTAATTATGCAGACGTACACTGTTTAATGTTGTTCCCTTCCCCTCCCTCAGTTGTACTAGGTACTTATAATTATGAAGACATAGCCTAAAAATTGAACATATGACTTTCTTATATGTGCAAGCCATAAACACACTCTATGAGAGGGTATGAACAACATGGGATTTATATCTCTCAACAACTAAAAATTTTGCCATTTGTGGTTCTCTGTGGTTCTACCTTTTCTACTAGTCCCTGCACTTCTGTCTTATTTTGCATTGCACTCCTCCTAAATCTGATTTCAAGATCCCATTTCTAAATACTTCTCCTGATATCCCCCCTGTCTTCTAAACAACTTTAAACCGATCAAAAAACATGGCATTCTATGTGAGACTTCACGACTACTATTTCAGATCACAACCAAATTATAGGAAGAAACACACACTGTCCTCTATTAACTCTTAAGAGCTTTGGGGTATGTTTATATCCAAACACAACAAAATTAGTTCTTGGAGAATAATAGCTTTATTAAAATATAAACAAGATGTAAACATTTGTCTTAAATATCTACTTGAAAATATTTATATACAGGCATATAGATATGTCCAAATCTGTTTCTGTTTCTTTGTTGTACAGCTCTCCTATCCCCCATTTAGCAACACCAGAAGATACTTACATCCTTTGGTCTGTTTCCTTTAGCCACTATGAAATTAAGTTAACTAACTGAATGAAAAGAATAATAAATTAATTTTTTAGGAAAAACTACATATGAACTCTTGCAGACTTCTAGTAGCATCCTTTCTCTCTCGTGGAAGATAACTGCTAATTGTAAAGTTGATTAGCTAATGCCTTTAAATCGTAGAATGGATTTCAATGAACAGATTTGTAAATTTTTAAAAAGCCAGAAGTAAAATTGACAGCTAATTTACCATGTAATTGAAGTATTATTGAAATAATTTTCTACCTCAAAGAGAATAGTTTGTTGTATTTGTAAAGAGGATAAATATTAGATTAAGTATTTTCACTCTTTTTCCTCCTGTCTGATACAAACAACTGAATAAATCCTAACCTGTAGCTGCATGGTTTTCATAAGGCCAGGAATTTCTAAGTTTAAGACATGACAGCTGATGATGCTGTGGAAAACAGATAACATTAACTATAGAATTTTTTTCCATATCTGTACAGAATTGTCATTTATAATTAAAAAAATGAAAAAGTCAGCAGAGTTATGCCCATTAAAACACGAGTTTCTGTTATTTGGTTTTAATGTTGTGTGCGTGTATGTTTGAATGAAATAAATTTCAAAAGACCAAGAAAGATGACAGTGAAAGTTTATTTCCATATTAAATGTTCTTTCATATTTTTCATTAAAAAAATTAAAGCACTGTACTCCAGCTTAAGGCTACACATATTATTTTAAAACTGTAATTTAGAACAAAGTTGTTTGTGCAAATGTAAGAGAAAAATAAACTCAAATTCTATCATTGGGTAATTCTTCAATGGTCAAAACCTTCATTCTAAGTACACAGACTAAGCCCAATGGTTTTTTAAATAGCCAATTTTTGTTTTCTTTTCTTTGTTGTTATTTTTTAATGATATCAAGGAATCATCCTAAATATGAACTTGTGTCAATGCCTAAACATTATTCAAATGCATGTAAAATGTTAGTCTCTGCATCCTAGATCAATAATTCAAGTAATGGATGGAAACATCAGACCACCTTTACTTCTGAATCATTTGCCCAAGAAGAGGGGAAAAAAAAATACTTGTTATATTTTATGTTGATGAAAGTCTAA
This sequence comes from Onychostruthus taczanowskii, assembly GCF_017590055.1. Taxonomy (NCBI): domain Eukaryota; kingdom Metazoa; phylum Chordata; class Aves; order Passeriformes; family Passeridae; genus Onychostruthus; species Onychostruthus taczanowskii. The sequence goes on from NW_024505008.1 coordinate 3,830,524, forward strand.
CCATTTATGTCTCAGCTAGACATATTCAAAGAACATGAAATCTCTTTTCTCCTTTCCATACTTCTACCTTTATAACACCTTGTTTTTCACTATCACTATAAATTTGTAGTAAATACTTCATTCAAAAAAAAATCTTCTCTTCTGCATTCTCATAAATGAACTTAATCTGTTTAAACTCACTTGTGCAGTAGGTAAGTAGATGCTCAAGTAGGTAAAACCATTTTACAGAGCTCAAAGATCTGGTTCTGTTTGATTGTTAATTTGCTGCTGTTTGTTTGTTTGTCTGTTTTGTTTTGGTTTTGGTTTTAGTAAAGAAGTAGTCAACCCTGCCATAACCAGACCTATGTGCAAAAATTAAATGTTATATTATGCAATAGTGAATAATTGTGCAAAAAAGGAACATGCACCTGCCTAAGTAATTATGTACCTAACAGAGTTAATATGACCTTTTTAGTTCCTATTTCTATATAGAGAAAAACTTGCATTTTGTGAGTTCCAAGCTCTCGAAAATAAGGGACTAAACCTGAAAGTCACCATCTTTTCCAATTACTATGCCATGTCATTTAATTTGATTAACAATTTGCCTTTCAATTGAACCACATAAAATCAAGGACTGAGTTCTGTTGCATTCAGGAATTATTGTCTGATCAAAAAAAAAATACACTTCAGAGATTACATAAAGAAAAATAAGGATATATAAGCCAGTTAAACTAAAGAAGAAAATGACAAAGATTTCACATGTTTCATTTATTTCACTTATGACTTTTTTGCTTTCGGACTACATCTTTTATGATTTATGATTACAATTAAGTGAACACTTGGAATATGCACAGAAACTGGAAAACTGATTAAATTGCTGTCGGGTATACCTAACATTTACAAAAGTTTAGTTTTTTCTCTCTCTCCATGACCATCACTGCTGTTTTAAGACAAAGTCAAAAGCTTTCATCTGGCTGAAAAGACTTTCTGAAGTTTATCTAACTAATGTAAGGCATAAAGAAAGCATTGTATCTATTGAAAAGATCATTAGTATAAAAGAAAAGAAGCTCTGAACAAGTAGTGGACTTCAAAATGATTTTTCAACCTTTTTGGGATCATGAGAAATGTAGCAAAATTGGTTCCATTTGCCTTCCCATCACCTAATGTTAACTCTTAAGTAGCAGATATCCATTTATGTGCCCATACTGGACAGGGGTGGGCTTGTCTTTGCTATGTCACCTTGTACAGATAAGTGCCTCTTTTTGCACATAGAACACTTAATCTTTCTTTTAAGCCTTTCTCTATTTTTTATAGCTTGCTTTCTCCACTTATGGAGTATTTGTAGACGGTATGTTTCACATCCGTTGTTTTGGGCCATCTTGCTATCTGGTTTTATCTACTAGAAATACATATGAGGTTTATGTGGGATCTTTTTATTTTTGAGGATGTTTTCCATAAGAACAAATGGAAAAAAACCTTGTTTATAAAGATATATTACTCTTTCAGATAACCAACAGCTTTCTTACAAGCCAAATCTGAACCTTGCCTTCAAGATAAATAAAAAAAGATGCTCAAAACTACTACTCTGTATGGTACTTATAAGGTATATTGCAAAAAAAGTAGTTTAAGATAGCACGAAAAGAAACACTCTTTTGGAAATCTGATTTTGTTCATCAGGTCTGTGTAACATACAGTCATTAAGTACTTCATTCAAAGTAAGATCAACAATGCAAAATATAAGGAGGAGTGTAGTTTGAGCAAGAAAATAAGGACAAAGATCAGAAATATTCATTTTAATATTTTTGAATTTGTCTATTTTTATAGAAGTCAAGTCATTAGAATATTGAAGTCAAATAATTATTTTCCTAGTTCTAAGAATAGAATTTTTAAAATTAGTTCATAGAATACCTTAATACAATGCATATAAAGCAAAAAATACACTATATTTGTGCTCATTGGTTTTGATTATGACATTTTTTTATATTTCTAGGTGATAGCTGTGTTATATTTTAAATTAATACTAAGCACACTGTTAAATAAAATTTCAAGATTTAACAGATTTTTTTAGAGCAATGTTAATGTTATTTTTTCAGAGTAAAGACTTTTGTGTGAGGTTTTTTTGTTTGTTTGTGACTTGTTTCTTTTTTGTTGTTGTTGTATTTTTTTTAAAGTAACAAAATATATTCCTGTCTTAGCCTTCAACAACGGAAAGCAGTTCTATTTTTTTTTTAAGCAACCCTATTCTGCGCTTTCTTCTTTCATGGTAAGTAAAGCGTTGGCAAGGAACTCCCTCTTGTGGTCAAACATTCCTAATTAGAAAAAAAAATCGGCGCTAATCTGTTGGTACTAAGTATTAGAGTATGCATCCCTTGAAACTATTAACAATATTGATATAAGCAGTTTTAGTGATGCAGTTCATTGCAAAATAGAGATGAACATACGTTTTTAATTTTTCTTAATAAATAAGGGTTTTCATCGGTCTTCTGGATAAATCAATTCTAATGTGAATTCTGTATCTCACCTCCTTTCTCCTTTCTAAATCATAGCTGTACCTATAACAAGATCTGTCATGGATTGACCCTGGCACAGTGCCAGTGCCTCCATGAAAGCTATATTTCCAAAATGGTTGCTGTGAGATGTGACCCAAAAACAGAACAAAGCAGGCTCCAACTTGGGAATGGAGGGAAAAGACAACATTTTATTAATCCACACCATAGAGACAAAAGGGAAAAAAGAAAAAAAACACATAGAACAATCCACAGTGGAACCCCTCCAAAACACTCCTCCTTCCCCCACCCTTCTAACACTAAATCCCCTTTAACACATCAATTCTCTGTCCAATACCATCCTCCACACAATCTCCCCCCAGTTCATCAGGAGAGAAAGGAGTCTCCCTCTTGCACCATGGGCCTCCCCAGGAAACACAGTGGGAACCTCCTGTAGTTCCATGCCACATGTGGCAGCTGCTCGAAGAGAATCTGCCATGGTGACCATCTTTCTTCCATGTCCAGTACTCTCACCACTGTCCATGGATCCAAACTGCTTCTTAGGTCCTTTTAAGAATGCCTTGCCCAGTTCCAAGAAGTGGCCGCCTCTCACTATTGGGACACCTGTCCCCCCCATATTCACTCTCCTGGGGCCTGGGGCTCAGGAACAGAGATCCTTCGCTGAAGGCCAAGGGCTCCACCACACCCTCCCCCTCAGTCTCTGCTCCCTCTACTTCTCCTCATGGCCTTGTCATTCTCGGCTTCTGGCCAACCGCCTCCCCCAAGGTACAGTCTCTGCATTACAGGAAGAAATTGGTTTCGTCCCGTGGCCATGTAAGAGAAAAGTCCAGCCCAAAAAAGCCACTCCATCATCTCCTCCATCCAGGGCACTTCTCATCTGCTGACATTTCTTCACCTATTCAAACCTTCTTCTTCTTGCCCATCCTCTGTCCCCTCTCAGTTCTCAGCTGGGGAGGATCAGTGTTTTTACAGCTTCCATTGTTTCAACACTAAAGGGATTAAAAGCTCAGCCTGGTCTGCCAGCTGCTGGGCACCTTGCCTCCGCCTTCTCCTCCTGGCCGTGCTGCCAGGCACGAGATATCAAATTTCAAGCCAACACAGTCTCTATCATTCTCTCCAGGGTGGGGCTGCCCAAAACACCTCCTCCACCCCTGCACCTTGCAGGGGCTCCAGCCTCCCTTCCCACAGGCCACATGGCCTCCCTCTCCCCCACCCAGATGCAGCTGGGCAGGGGAGAGGTCAGATCAACTCACTGGCTGGACTCAAAAGAGAAAGTCCCTCTCGGAATCCTCTGCTTTTAACCCCTGTGTGTTCTCAGAGGCGTATCCAGGTCCCCAGTGGTCACACCAGGTGCCAGTTTTCAAATCTGGCCACTGATTGGTTTGACCACAACTTTCCCAGAAACTCACTTCCTGGTCAAACCACGACAGATCTTAATTCCAAATCTACTTCTCTAATACAAAGAAAAGTTTAACTTCTCATCAGTTTTGACTTCCCAACTGACATTCAAAAAAAAAAAAAAAAAAAAAAAAAAAAAAAAAAAAAAAAAGTAAATCAGATGATTTTCAAAAACTGCAGAAGGGTTGAATATTTCTTAATGGTGCATTAGCATTTCCAATATGCCCTTTACTAGTGTATAGTTACAGTGTGCCTTACGCTCTGCAGCAATAATTGAGTAGCCCCAAGTTGGGACAGCTTTGCAGAAATTATAGATGTGATTAAGTAAAACAAAATTCAAATGTCTGGCAGACTGAAAAATCGTCTCATGCTTAATTGCTTGTTTAGAATAGTACTTCCAAATACTTCAGCAATATCAGACCTTTCTAGTAATTTTGCTTTAATGCTACCCACTGAATGTATCTGCCCAGGAAAGTGTCTTAATTTGATGGTCAAGTTCCATTTCAAAAGCAATTCCTAAGGTCTTAATGAAATCAGGAACTGAGACCAGGCATAATTTATTTTGTTTGAGTTCTTATTCTTCTCTTGTACATTACAGTTGCAAGATAAAAGAATGAAATATCCTGGCATAATGAATCAAAAATAAAGTATTTTTCTTAGACCTACTTTTACAATATAATCTGATTTCCATAAGCAAAATTTTTGGACTCAAGTTCTTTTCAAGGCATGGATTTTATATCCTATAAAAAGAAATATGAGCAAAGGAAGACACACTGCTATAGAGGATTTGAAATGAAAGCAGAGAATTGTATAAAGTGGGACAGTGGATCACTGGCTGAACTTATGGGTCAAAATTTAATTCCTCCCTTGTAAATCCATCTTCCTATCTAAGTTCACAAGAAGTCCAAACAGTGGCAGGAGAACTGCTTGCACTGTGGGCAACCCTGCTATTCACTCATAAGACAGACAGCAGAAACTGGACACTCACAGGAATAACAAAATACAATAATTACTCTTTATGAGCACTTTTACTCATGCACATTAAGTACATGACAATGCACTTTGTCTTTAGTACACCTCACATTCCAGCTAGCAGAAATATAGATGGTGATATCAAGATTGGTATTACATTTAGTTTTCCTGGGAGAAAGTACAGAATTAATATTTCTTAAGTAAAAGAACAAAAAAGGCTGATGAAGCTATGTTATCAAGAGAAGAATAACTGTTGTTTATTAATAATAATATATTTAATTTTCTAATTTAAAAAATGGGTTTCAGAGACTAGGCTTTACCTTTATATCATGGAAAAGAGAGGGCAGAAAATGTAGGGAGTATAAACCACTTTTCATTTTTTCAATCCTGAAGTGAAATATAGTTATATCAAATGGCCTAAAAAAGGTATAGGAAGTCAGTAGACTATGTAGGGATATCAGCAGTATCCTGAACCATGTTAATTCTTTGCATGCTCTTCCAGGAGATACTCAAAAGATTAAATTATTCAGGAGGTGCTCAGGGGGTCAAACCCTGAGATATCTTGATACAAGATACCTTGACCAAGAGATATCTTGTACAGAACATTGCCTACAGAAGTTCAAGGGGCTACACTTATTTCAATTACTATGTGGTCACATTACACAAAGAATCTAGGAGAATCTATCCCCAGTCTCTTCCAGGACCTTAGGTCTTACAATCAATAATGATTGTCTTACAATGAGTAATGATAAATTGCAGTACAAATAAAAGGAAGTGGAGTGATCAGTTACACTATTTTTTCCTGGTGATATGGAAATACGTCTAGGTCTGTACATGCAATTCTTACACTTTTTTTCAGTAGCACTAAGCTAGGTCTGCTCCCCTAAGTGTGTACCATAAGTCAGGTGAACTCTAATGAGACGTGTGAGATTGGCTGTTCCTCCATATACAATAGAAACTACAGTGTAGATATGGCTGAATTTCACACACCACTCCCACTTGAATATGTTGCAGACTGCAGCTGTAAGATGGTATCTGTTCTTCTAATCACTTTTCCAGTACACAGAGACAAAACTCTTTGTGAGTTTAATTTCAGCAATTTTTCTTCTTTTGGCAGAGAGTACAAAGTGTACCTCAATTGATCTGAAGAGGTTTACTTTTATTAGTAGAATATGTGGATTGCATATAAATAAAGATAGGCCATGAAATATTATCTCTTTGTTGTGTAAATTAAATGGCAAACATTTTTGAGTGAAAAACATTTTAAAGATTAACTGACTAATATTGGGCTCTTTGACATATCATTCAGAAATGGCACTGATAATATATTCTGAATGTATCCTATTTCATAGTGAAGCCACATTGATTAAGAAGGTCCCATTAAATTTTACTTATTCATGAAAAATGCTTGACCCAAGTTCTGTCCATGAGCTTTAAGGAATGGTGTAAACCTTTCCTAGCATCAAGAGGAGGAATACTGCCTACTCAGATGTTCTGTTGCTGTAGCACTCCATGGTAAAATCATTCCCATTTCTACCCTTTTAAAATATTTCATTCTGTTAGAGTAACCTTGGATAACTTTGTCCAATGGATGACCCACTCCTTTCCATTTGAAAGGGATATGAATAGCAGCTGAAACTGTCACAGCCGTATTTTCATCCTGGACATTAGGCATCCAGCTAGAAGAATCCATAAGAGGAATCAGGCAGGAAGCAGGATAAACTTGTTTAATTTTATGGTCTCCACAGAAACAAAGACAGAGAACAAAATCTTACAGTGGAAAATTATTTGAAATATTCTCAATTTGATAACTAAACTGTGGCTGTGTCAACACTGGGATTTATGGCTGAAGGTATAGAATTAAAGTGTTCAAAGGACTCCTCAGTGTTCGCCTGGAAGGAAACTGGCTGCATGTGAGACTTTGCTACAGAATTCTATAAATGCTTCTTTCATATGAGTAGAGTTTCAGTAGGTTTTGTTTGCTGGTTTAATTTTAGTTGGTTGATTTTACTTGTTTTTAAGATTGATGGCTAAAACATGCTACACATTGTGATTAAATCAAACCCTTCATTAGTTCTAAAAAAGATGCACTGTAAAAGAGCTTCTACCCCTAGAAAACTGGATTGGGTGCACAAAAAACTGTAAGTACAAAGCAAGTCTATAGTCAGTCATGAAATGAAACAGAAACAGAGTAAGTGATAAAATGAGAGGGTGGCAAGGCTTTTTATTATCCCACTGGGGAGAAAGAATGAGACATCAGTGAGAGTTGTGAAGAATAACACCTGAAGCATTAGAGCAACTGATAAGTGTCATATGAATGATTCCAGATACAATGCAGCTTTGGAGAAGTACTTTTTATTTATCCATTTATTTTTCCCCTTTTACCTGAAACTTAGAAGCTGAGAGGAGTTATTTCTGACACTCTGAGTAATTCTGAGAACAATAAAGAAAGGACTGCTGGTAGACTATGTGATTTCAGTTTGTTGGAGTAGTTGTTGAGAGAATGTCCTCAAAAAGCAAAAGAGGATGAACTTCATACAAAAAATGAAAAGAGTGGCTACGGTGAAGCAAAGTTTATTTTGTCATATTAAAGAAACACTGAAAGGAAAAAACAAAGAAATCAAGAATGCAGAGATTGACCAGAATTTATACTGTGAGTCATGGTAAAAGTTAGAAGGAGGAATGCCAGCCTATATGTGACAAAGGACTAGAGTGACTTGGAAAGGCAATCCAGAATTTGCCTAGATTATCACCCTGCAGAAAGCATGTATAATAAGAAAAAGTTGATGAGAGATAAGTCTCTAAGACCTCCAGAGATAGAAGGACCATAACTTCTATGGTTTCTTTGTTTGGCAATCTCCATGGTAAAAATAAATAAAATAAATAAAATAAATAAAATAAATAAAATAAAATAAAATAAAATAACAAAATAAAATAAAACAAATCATGTAGTTGTATCATATCTTATTTTCTCATGTTCAAACCTGCCTCACAGTTTTCTAGCTTGATTGGAAAGAACATCTGGTAAAATTTCACAATTGTGTTTATCTTCTCACAGCTGCATCTTCTGGAGACTGCACTAAGCAGAAATCTATTAATGAAGATGATTTCCTCTTTTCCACAGGAATTTCTAAGGCACTCACTTGTAGAAGAGATTGGTTTTTTGTTAGCAAATTCCATTAAATTTATGTGTATTGAAGATTAATTCTGTGAATCCTGCCTTAGACCCCCCTCTCCTTTTTTTGTGTAGGTTTCTGATTCCCTTTCCTTGGTTTGAAATTTCTTTTGCAGATCCTTCCTTCCATACGTACTGCCTGGTAGCTGTTAAGTTTATCCAAAAATCATATCAAGTTGTGCACAAAGCTTTTTTTTTTTCTTCCAGTTAGGAAGAGCAAATCCTAAAGAAGTTGATAGTTTTAGATAACTAAACTAACTTTCTAAAACAGGCAATACTATAGTGCAGTGTTTTAAGAGAGGGACAAAATCATCACAAACTCAAAATTCAGCTTGTCACAAGGTGAATATTTGGTATAATCATGAACTGTTGGGAAAAACCACATAAATGAGAACTGTATCAACAGTATACAACAGGTACTACTGAAACTCTGAAAGCCTCAATCAAATGGTTATAAATATCTAATAAGCACCTCAATGACAGGACTTTCCTGTGCCAAATAAACTTGACTGCATATATATATCTCCGTGGATACAAAAAAAAAAAAAGACTTTATAAGAACACCACGAACAGGTTCCTAAATATTACGATTCAAAAATATCCATCAAGAACTTCTCTTCCATAGCAGGAGAAGCTGCATCCATATTCTATTCAGATTTCAAGAGAAAGTGTTCTAATATTTACTAAACATTCATTCAAGGCAACTTTTCCTTAAGAGGATTGAGAGATAGTCTCAGAAAATGTAAAGGCTGATATGGCATTATGTACACACCTTTTCTTTAAGAAATCAGTGAGATCTGAAACTTCTGTTATGAACACATTAGTGATATGTTTGCACCAAATGGCTGAGGCAAAAAACCCAAAGATGCTAATACCAGCATTAAGTTCTCTTACTTCAGGAAATCCCTAAAGAATTTTGATTTCAGAATAAATCTAGTTAGAAACCTAGACAATCTCAATAATTTCATCCCAAATTTGGGGTGATCTGAGGATAAGAATGGCTATTAGCAACTTCTGATTTCTTGTGCAAAATATTATTTGCAGTATTGCCCTCCAGCTTGAATAACCACCTACATGTCATCCAGAGGATGATGCTCAGCTGTCATGTGCCAACAGGCAAGGCAAGAAGATAGCATAGAGAATTAAGGACGAGTCTCTACTACTGATTTGAAAACATAAGAGAATCAGAATTGGAATATACTTGAGCTAATAAGCATCAAAAGAAAGAAAGGGGAATAACTTAGTAAATTAAATGAGAAGCCACTTCCCCAAAAGTTGTAACAACAGAAATGAGAAACATGATATTGACTTAAAGGATAGAACAGATACAAGTCATCACAGCACCGGGGTCAAAGAATAAATATGGAGAAAGCAAACAGAAAAATGATAAGTGCTTGCAGCAGTAATATTTGTAACAGTCAAACAAAAACACAACACAATCTTCCAAGTCATAACAATTAGCAGAGACTATGGAGAAAGGAAACCAGGAAGTTTGTCTCATTTACTTGAACTGTGTCCTAAGCTGGGTACCTGGCTTCCTTTTCTTGATGCTTTGCATTGTCCTTTCTTGTTGAAAATGGTGATGCATGGTACTTGCCTCTCACCGTATTTCCATACTTGTTGGAAATGGAGATGCATAACTCAGATATGCATGTCTGGGCATGGCTAAAAAGGATTATATTGCATGACGATGTCACACATGGATTATGTCCCACTGTGCTATGTAGGTGCTGACCAGCCTGCTCTGCCATTTTCAGAGGTCATGAGGTCTCATGTCTGTTGCAGTCTGCAGAAAAATCTCTCTTGAGTGTCACTCACCCTGAATCTGACTGTAATTAATTAGCTTGCCAATCTCATAAATTGAAGAAATGTTGAGGCCTTTAATTAAGTGTTTTCTGGATGTGTCATATTGTATTTCTGACACATCAAAATATTTAAAATGCAAATTCTTTCATTTGTCTGCAAATAGTATGTATCTTTATTGTTGCTATTTGTTTTTTTAGGGTTCTTTAGGTTTCAAGTAAGGGAAGATTTTACTACATCAGACTACTGCTTTGGTTCTCCACTTTGCAGCCTTGTACTCAGAATTTCCTTAGAATTAAATGAGATTGATTTCTTTTTCTTAGTTGAGGTTTTTTAATAGAAGTACACATCTCAAGAAAACTGGCATTTTGATTTTTTTTCCTTTTAATTAAAAATGTTTTCTATGTTCTTTTAAATGAATGTTCTGAGCTAGTTTTAGTCACTTATTTTTCACTTTATATTTAATATTTCTTTATAGCTTAAGTGTAATTTTCTCCTACAATTTTTCATCCTTTTTTTAACAAGAAAATTCTTTTGTTCTTTAACCAGTGTTGTGAAGTGTGTTGAAATTACTATATCTTTTATTGTGTTACAAGTTTATATCTACATGGCAAAAAATATCTCTATCAAATATTACATCAAATCACTGCAAATTAAATATTTATATTTCACTGAATGTTTTACTTCCTGGAGCAGATATGAGGACAAAACATTAAAATGGTCTGATTTGGGGGATATTTTTCAGGTCACCCTGCATTCTGAAAAACATGCAAATTTTTAAAGCACTTACAAAAATAGTTACTTGCATGGCAATCCTTTGTCTCTGGTGGCATAGTAAAATTATTAATGCAAATTCTGGCCTTATTTTTTTCAGATAGTCAGTGCCTGGAAAACTCACTTGTTTAATTGGGAGTTTGAAGCCATTCAGTATGAAGCAGGATGAGTTTTTTTGACATGTTTTAGCCCAGATTGAATCTTTACAGCTGAGCTACAACCCATGAAAAACATGGCTTTATAATGGAAATGCTGACACAATCTTTCAATTAGAGCACTGTTAACTGCATCATTATAATTAAGGATGCACTGACCCTTTGAAAACTTTGGTTTTCAGATCACGAGAAGGTATTCTTATTTAGCTGGTCGCTAGTCACATTTTTATAAATATAAAACCCCCTAACCTATTAAAAATGGTACAGAAAAATTGTTTCCTTGACAGAATAAAAAAAGGTGCCCAAAAATAATCCCAGTCCCCATAATCTTTATCAGTTGTGAAAGTAACCTCCTAAATACATTATGAAAAAAAAAAAATCTATCTAGAAGAAAATCAGAACAATCATGGCTTTGACTGATTTCTCCTACGCTAAACCACAGTATCACTCTAATATATCAAACTGTCAAGAAATCTGTGTGTTTTCATATAAATATTTTCTATATTATAATGTAATCTATTTGGTGAATTCAGCTTGCCGGCGATTCTGGAAAGGTTACAACTAAATACTGATCAGACTCAAAATTAACAAAATTGTATAAACCTGAAAATTTTAATACAATAAATGTCATAAGCAATAGCATACCTGTTTGTAAGAAGGTCAGTACAGTTCTTTGAGGGACATTATGGTTTATTTCTGAAAAAAATCATCCCAGTACCTTGTCAGTTATTTCTGTGCTCCCATTCTGCTGTCTTAAATCAAACTGTGAGGCACAGAACTGTAAGAAAATATACTTGTATCTATATTTGTCTATGGACTTCTGAAGAAAGCAAAATATAAATCAGTAAAAAGCTCTTTACTCTAGACTATAGATTAGAAACTGTTATGGCTCCCAGCATTAACAGCTTAAGTACATCTCATGAAATCATAGAATCCAGAATATTCTGCATTGGAAGGGGACCCACAAGGATCATCAAGTCCAACTCCTGGCCCTGCACAGCTCCATCCCCAAGATTCACACCAGTGCCCGAGAGCACTGTCCAAATGTTTCCTGAAGTGTCAGGCTTGGTGGTGTGACTGTTTCCCTGGGGAGCCTGTTCCAATGCCCAACCACCCCCTGGGTGAAGAGCCTTTCCTGACATCCAGCCTAAACCTCCCCTGAAACAACAAAAGGCCATTGCCTTCAGAACTGTCACTAGTCACCACAGAGAAGAGAGCAGTGCCTGCCTTCCTCTTTTCCCATGAGAAAGATGTAGACCATAATTAGTTCTCCCTCAGTTTCCTCTTGTTGATGCTGAATAAAACTAACATTGGAAAACTTTTATTATTTCCAATAATAATTTTATAGGTTTTTCTGCCTTGTAAATCAATATTACTTCTATTCTTTTTACAGAACTTGTATTCTTACCTATCACAAGAAAGGAAGGCTCCATAGTAAGGTTCCAAAACCAAATACTCTTGTGCTAAGGAAAAAAAAAAATATCTGACTGTGTACTCTTTATCCAGTTTCCAGGTGTGTGTGTATAATGATATTTTTTTAATTGCACAATCACATGCTATTTCTCTCTGCCTTTCTATGTCTAGGAGTAGCACTCACCAAATATGTTTGTAATTTTGTGCCCTTCTTGCTACACTATATCCAAATCTACTTTTAAAACAGAAATATTAATTTAAGCTTAAAATTTTCTATAACACTCACTGCTCTATCTATGCCTTTCATAAACAACTGCTGATATATTTTCTGCAACACTCAAGAGAAGTTTAGGGGAATGGTCATCACAACATCTACCAAAATTTGGTCTATATACTCCAAGATGTCAAACATCTGGTTTTCCAATATAGTTTATATGAGATAGAATTGAACAGACTCAAATTCCAGCACTGACTAACATGAATTCTCAGTGTACCTCTCACAAATTATTCAATCAGAAAATCAGAGATATAAAATTACGAACAATGTATCAAAAAACTCTTTAAATATTTGTCTCTATTTTGCCTCATGCAAAGTAGAGTTTAGCCAACCCAAGTTGCATATCCAGGAAGCAGAACCCTCCTTCTAAACTAATTAGCTTTGGTTTTACTACAAGAGAGCAAACCTAATTAATTAGCCCAAGGACAGGGCCATGATGCTGTTGAAACCCAAGCTACTATCTCTTTAATTTTTGTGTCAATGTAGCAGCTTCAACATAATGAAAATTAAGTACCTTCAGAGGTGCTGCCAGGTCTGACAGATGTAGTCTACTGCTAGATACAAAACCTTCTGTAGATGTAATGCAATTTTCTGTGTCTCCTTTGATCTGTAGTCACAGCCTTTCAATCTGTATTTTGTAGCTTTGGTAGAAAGTAAGCCAGAGTACTGTGATGAACATTTTCCTTCACAGGAAAAGCACCACTCAGACCCACAGCAATGACCATCCTCTGAACCAAGTAAGGCAAAGAGGAAAAAAAATAGTGCCCAATGAAGTAATTAAGTGCTATAACGCATTCACACTGAGCTGAATTAAGGTTTTAATTACAATCATAATTATGGGATTTCTAACTTCTGAACAGAATGTCACTGTACAGAGCTACTTTGCTCAAGGTAGACACAAGCCAATATTAGAAAGCTTGTGAGACATAATCTGTTGGTTAATAAGTGACTTTAAAGTCACTTATTCAGACCTCTGGGGACTAAGCAGTACCTCAGTACCTTCCTACAAATCTTCACTAGGTGTATTAGGTCACTGTGATTGCTGGCCTTCTAACCTAGGTCAAAGAGATTTCTGACTCAAAAAGTACTTCCGTTAGCAGGAGGAATTAAAAGGATATATTTTGAATACAGGGTAACAAAACAATGTTCACCAAGACTGAACAATTAATGTAGTTGACATGACCTAGGAAAATAGCAGGGAGAAGGAATACTCATAATACTTACAATATTCACAATTGTATATTAAATATAATGTAGATCTATAAAGTAAAGAATGGGGAAAGGGCAACTACATTTTGATGCAGAAAAATCTAACTGGAAAATGGTGAGATGAACTCGACAATGCAAAAAGGGAATTCAGAAACTGGAAAACAAAAAGGATTAAGACCAGAGCAAGTCTGCTAGACAACCAAGATCTCATGGATTAGGCTGAAGCTAGAGTTATGAATGAAGATTTAAATGATTAAGGTTGGGGCTTGCCAAGTTTTGCAATGAAAATAAAGGCATGGTTTGGGTTAAGGTTACAGCCAGACAGCCACATGGACAAGTCAGCTAACCAGGATCAGTATCTGGAATCTGGGGAAGAGCGATGAATTTATATGTAAAAGTTTAGAAAAGAGTATTCCCCAGATAAACAGACAAATGCTTGTGTGAGGCTGTAGGAATTAGCTGAGGGACTCACAGCAGTCTTAACGCCTGCAGATAGCAAACATCCACAAATCAGCATAGAAAGCAGTGCCCCTTGTCTTTTTGTTTGTTTGTTTGTTTGTTTGGGGTTTTTTTGAGAATGTATTATTTTCTTATGTAAGAAGACAACTACAACCAATTGAAAGGTTTACTCAAGTGTTCAACTAAGTATGTAGCTACAATTTATGATCTGAAAAACCACAAATACAATGACACATGGAAAGGTTTCAGCAGTTCTTAGCTGGTTTTAGAAAAAGACAAATAAAATGCATTACATAATATTAATTATGTAATGAAAAAAGGTTGATGTGCCTTATGCGGATATATTCTTTCCATAGTGGATATGAAGCAGCAGATATCTCTCTTAAGTTGCTATGATGGATTAAGACAATTGATATTTCTCTTTCAGATATTTAGACTAACCAAATGTTGTTGGACATTTCAGTGCACAAGGACTGAAATACTTGAATTAATGAAACAATTCAAATTGATGTTTTGTGAGAAATACCCCTTAGTAGAAGAGGGTCCTGTATACCTTTCCCATTCTCTACATTTTTTTCTCTTGCTGTATTTTCTGTTTTTATTTACCTATCTCTGCTTCAGCTTTCTTACCAAATTTATTAACTTCATCAATTTTAGGAAAAAATATAGGTGGAAAAGTGAAAGGGGGAAACTTTCAATAAAATGGTGACATAATAATAAAAGTTGATATCATTGGTGCTTTACAGTGTAATCTTCTATAATTCTTAACAGCCTATGCTAATCTGTACTATCCTTTTTATGAATCAGTTATATATTCTATTATGCCAGTATCAGGACAGAGAAGTTGGTTCAGACAAAGAAGCTGTTTTGGTTTTTTTTTTCCATTTTCTTTCATTTTTCTTTCTTTTCTTTTCTTTTCTTTTCTTTTCTTTTCTTTTCTTTTCTTTTCTTTTCTTTTCTTTTCTTTTCTTTTCTTTTTCTTTTATCTTCTCTTTTTTTTTTCATAGAAAAAAAATCTATAATGAATGCTCTCTTTGGTTACTATTTTTTTCTGGAAACTAATAATGCAGAAGTTGTCACCAGGTATAAAATAACTAATTTCTGTTTTGTAGCCATTGTAGCTTCTGAATACTTTCAGGACTGTGTTCAAGGATTAGTATCAAATGTTCATTCAATAATACATATAAGAAGCTTCTATTCCAAAACAACTAAATTTTTAAATTGGTTATTTATGAATGGATTGTTTATTCTCTCAAAACGGGTTCTTTTTCAGTAAGGCAGTTCTTTAATTACTTATTTGTTGTGTATCTCAAAATTATGATAAAAAAGATTGATAATATTAAAAAATTGACATTTGGCAATCTTAAGTGATTGGTATCCACTGATCAACTAATATAATTTAAAGACTTTATACAGAAGTAAAGGCAACTAGTGTTTAGAGGGAAACAGTTGTTTTCCAAATGAAGCAGAATCTGTAAATCCTTTGAGTCATTTTGAGAGTCTGTGGGTATCCATTGTACATCCAGTGCCAACCTCAACTGGCTTATACACAAACTGTCAAAATAAAAGTATATTCACTATATTAAATTAGCTTTTTGATAGTACAAGATAGATTACTGTGATTGAAGACTTAATGGTATGATAATGAATTATTTTAAGGCCCCTTTTTTGTATGTTTATAATATGTTAAGGTAGTATATCCAGGCCCTCTGAAAACCATGCCTATAATACCAGATATCTAATGATATACTTTATTTTTAATTTGAACATCAGCTGTTTAATGTACTCTCTGATCTCACTGGTGCTGTTAAAATAAACCTTTCCTATGGTTCACATACAAGCTATTTCCAAACAAGTCATCACATTTAAAGTGCAATCTAATGAAACCTGGAACACTGGAATGTTCTAATGAACACTGGAATATTCAATTTGTTTGTCAAATTGAACATTCCAGTGAAACTTCTAGGCTGTATTATGTTAGTGATACTGATAGATTGTAATATATAATTATTTGAATCAATGGTTTGAAACAAGCAGCTTTTGACAAATTTTTAATATCTCTATCATAAGTACCAGATGCCAGGGACTTAAAAATGCATTTATTTTGGTCTTTTGGTTCTTCAGAGATTTTTCTGACTCAGTGTCACTCATGTCTTGTGTATTTGGATTTAGCCCCATTGAGCGAATAAGCTTTCTGGAGTGGCAATCTGTATTGTTCTATGATGAATGCCTACACTACCTGCACTTATTTGAAAAAATCTGAGAGACCTAGGAGAAAAAAAAAGGTTACACAAACCTAGGCATTGCCCCAGATAATATACTGCAGTTTTCTAGTGCTTGTAGTGGGCAGAGAACCTTCCAATACAAAAGCTTGTAGTGGATTGTAGCAGGATGCTTTGCCCTGGATGCTCTGCACAGGGATGTGCTCCAGCACATCCAACAATGTCCTCTTTGCAAATCTGTCAGTGTTGGATTGAGAGGGGGCTCCATGTGCTGTTTTGCTGTTGCACCAAGCTAAATCCATTCTGACAACTAACCCTAAATTCACATCTGCATAGTGAGGCAAAGATTTGGCATATAAGCTGCTAAATTGACCGGGAAACATATGACTGGCAGTCTTATCACTTTAAGTTATGAAAGTCCAGTCCATTTCATATGGTTGGTTCTTCTAAAATATTTCCTCCTGAAATGTGCATATGAAGTTTTTCCCAATGGGTTAGGGAATACCCTCCAAGGTTATCTCCACCCTGACGTTAAGAGAAAGAGATCTGTCCATAAGTGTTTGTGTGGGTGAGTTATATCAATCTCTACTTAATAGTTATATTAGTAATAAATTGACAATTAATAATTGTTTCTTTTTGCTAGCTTTTTATAATTGCTTTGATATAGTGCACTATTATATCCTATCCTATACTAATAGTAGTTTTAGCTTTTATACTGTGTAGCAAATAATTCTGATTAAGAACTTTTGTCTAATCATTAGACATATACATAATTCATGTTATAGAAATATATCAGATTTGCACCTTTAATCCTGTGGGATGAAGTTACTTAAACCCAGTTGCTTTGGGGTCAATATTGGATCCAGTTGCACCTAGCCTCCTCTCTGAGACAAAGTTTAGAAAACAGGGGAGTCCTCTCTGCACCTCATGGCTCAACAGCAGAGCTTTTCTAATAAATTTCCTCTGAAGCTCCCACTCCACCCATGATGTGGGTAGCCCTGGAGAATCTGTTGCAGAGGAAGTTTCTTCTGAACCCTTTCAGTACACCCTAAACCATATGTTGCAAATGCTGCAAATTAAATATACAGATATAACAATTACTTGTTCAATAACAATGTTCTCTAATATGTAAATATGAAATTGATGCCATTTTTAAACATGCTTTTAAAATGCTCAACTTGCATTTTGGAAATACAAATGTATAATAAAAGGATGTCACTGCTAAGTTAAATTAAACTCGTTCCCTATTATAATCAGAAGAACAATGTAAGAACGCTGCCAGTAGGTTTCATTTAGGAGAAACAAAGTACTCTTAGAAAAGTTCTAATTTGTCCTTTATTTGTACAGCGTTAGCATCCCTTCCCATGAAATCCACCAATGACATGTTAAGATTGGGGTGGGGCATGGACAGGTTTCTTTTTCTAAACTTATCATATCAAGCAGCCAGTTGAAATTCAGGAAAGGCTCTTTGTCCCTAGTAATATATCATACATGCATTCTGCTGATATTTCCCTAGCTGTGTTATCAGATTATACATCCTACAGTCAAGTTCTGAGAAATCAGAGCATCTAATAGATATGTGGGTAATTAAGAAAATACATTCCACCAGAAAAATTCATTGAATTTTTCTAATAAAATTAGATGTAGGGAATTCTTTTCCTAAGATGCTGCAAGAGACAATGGGCTTAGCTAACTTCAGATGTAGGAGGTGTTGCTACCAAAACAATATGGAGAATTCGGTTGTGTTCTGTCCTGGTTCCAGTCAGAACTGGGTCAATTTTTGCAATATGCAGCAGAGGCCATGACTACGACCTGGAGGTTATTCTATACCACATTATGTCATTTTCCAGGAAGAGGAGAAGGTCTTGCTTCCGAGTTGGGGGAAACGTGTCACAGTCAGGTTGTGCTCCACAGTGAGCATTTTGCATGTGAGCCATTTCCTTCTCTCTTGTACTTTTCTTATAAATATTGTTGCTATTGCAACTAGTTTTCTTATCTCATTGCTGCTTCCAGTAAATTGTTCTCATCGCAACCCACCATTTTTTGTGTCTGCAATTCTTGTCTTCAGCCCAGAGGAAGAGTAAAGGGAAAGTGAGTGAGCAATACATTTTCAGTGGTAGCACTAAACTGCAGAATACCATTCCTAAACCATGACTAGTTCTTTGAAAAAAACAAACTTACATTAGTCATTGAAATAAAAATATTTTCACTTCAAAAAGTACTCTCACACTGATGTGTCATGTTTTAAGTGTTGTAGTAAATTTTGGTAAAATGGAGAAATAAATGCCTAAAGCAGAGAGAGAGAGTTGAGAACACAAATGCATGGGAGAGGCCACAAAAGTGAACCACACTTGAGTAATAAAAGTAAGTTTCTAGAATATAGTGCTGCAGAAATAAGTGATGAGAGAAAAGAATAACTAGAAAATTGTAGTATTGCATTTTGTTTAAATGGTATGCCCTGTCTCACCCCTCCAAAATGTAAGGTACATTCTAAACCTGTGGTCCTGCCCTGAACCATCCTGCACCTGTAATCCCATTGGCCCAAGTCTGCTCCACGCCCACTTCAGTCTCCCTCTTAAGCTGTGCTAGTGAAATCAGTCGCTCTCTTAGCCCTTCCGCTCTCTTAGCCTTTCCCCTCTCTTGCCCCTTCCCTCTCCTAGGTTCCCCCTCCTTCCCCCTCCCCATTCCCCCCTTTTCCCTCAGTAGCCATGCTGCTCCCGGGGATGGGACTCCCAAAAAACTCTCATCTAATCAGCACCCGCAGAAGCCGTGTGGAGTCTCCTTGCCTTCCGGCTCCTGCCAGCCAACTCACAGCCTAGGGGGCCCTCCAGGGACACCCCGGGGTGCCCCCCCTTCCCCAAAATTAACTACAACAGAAAATATCAAGATTAAAAAAATACAGTATGAAGTATGAATGATTGACTAAACTGACTTTTGAAAAAAGTAGTGAGAGACTTGAGGTGCTGCCAAAGCAAAAAAAAAAAAAATAAAATAAAAAAATAAAAAAAAAAATCCTTGAAAACATGTCTCACAAGGGACATCTGAGCTTGTATTTATTAATGTAGGTTAATGTAGCTGCAACAGAGAAAGAATACATGACCATGGCCACTATCATTATGTGCAAATCTGGTCACAGCTGCATGGAGTGAAAATTTTCCCTTTTTATATGTTATGATACTTTCAGGACATGCTCAAGTTCATTACACAAACACTACATGATCAACCAGAACTTCTAGTTAAGACAGTGTTCTAATGATAAAACTGCAAGCAGTTCACCTGATAATCCTTAAGCAGCTACTGCAGACATCTATAAAGGTGACAGCTATAGAAATTAAAGAATTTTGTTGAGCATACAAAAAGTTAAAAAAAACCCTCATAAAAAACTGTAATACACTGCATATCTACTCATATTTCCACAAAGTTATTAAGCCATAAAAGAGACAGAATTTGCAGGAGAAAGGCTTTATTTTTGAAAAACATGTACCTTTTAAAGCATGAATTATATTACAAAATGCATTTTAATAACTGCAAATTAATGTGTTCCATGTATTCTACAGGTAGGAGTCTGTACTGTGATTTTCTATTCTTAGTATAGCTAAGATTTACTTTCAGGACTTCAACATTGCATTAGTTCATAGAATCACATAGTTGTTATGTTTGGAAGGTACCTCTGGAAATTATCTAGTCTAACTTCCATGCCCAGGGAGAGTGACCTAGAAGACCTGACATGGGAACACTTACAGGTAGGTTTTGAATGTCTTGAGAGAAGAAAACTCCATGACCTCCCAGGGCAGCCTGTTCCAGTGCTCTGCCATCCTTAGTGAACACTTGTCATGTTGAGGTGAAACTCCTTCTGTTTTGCTTTATGGCCATTGCTCCTTGTCCTGTCACTGGCACCATCCTCTTGACACCCACCTTGAAGATATTTATATGCATTAATGAGAACAACTCTTAATCTTCCCTAGATTAAATAGGCCCCTCTCCTGCAGTCTCTCCTCATTAGAGAGATGCTCCAATCCTTTAATCAGCTTTGTGGCCTCTGCTGGACACACTCCCTCACCCTTTTCCAGGAGTTCCTTTTCTTTTTCATACTGAGGAGCCCACAGCTGGACTCAGGACTCCAGATGTGGCATCACTGAGGCCGAGTAGAAGGCAGGATGACCTCCCTTGCTCTGCTGGCCATGCTCTTCTCAATGCACCCCATGATAATATTGGCCACCCTGGCTGCTGCAAGGGCACTGCTGGATCATAATCAGCCAGTCCTTCACCTAAACTCACAGGTCTTTCTCAGCAGAGCTGCCCTCTAGTAGGTCAGCCCACAACCTGTACTGGTATTTGGGGTTATTCCTCCTCAGGTGCAGTACCTTACACTTTCCCTTGCTGAAACTCATTAGGTTTCTCTCTGCCCAGCTCTCCAGCCAATCAAGGTCCCACTGACTGGCATTACAGCATTTGGATACCATGGGTGAGTCCCTCCAATTTCTAAGCATCACCAAACTTGCTAAGGGTGCTTTCTATCCCTTTGTCCAGATTGTAGATAGACAAGTTGAACAAGATTGAACCCAATACTGATCCCTCCAGAATGCTGCATTGTATAGGCCTCCAACCTGATCCTACTTCATGGATCACAATCCTCTGAGCTCTGCCCTTTAGCCAGCTCTTGATCTATCCCACCGTACATTCATCTTACCCATATTTCCTAAGCATACCTATGAAGATGTCATGGGAGAGAGTGTTAAAAGTCTCGCTGAAGCTGAGGTAGAAAACACCTCTCCCCTCATCACCTGTAACATCAAAGAAGGCTATCAGATTAGTTATGCATAATTTTGCTTGGTGAATCCATGGTGACAACTCCTGACCTTCTTTTCTTCTCTGTGCTTATGATGACCTCCAGAATGATCATAACAGAATGATGTTTCATCACTTTTCCAGGGATGGAGGTGATAGTTTTCCAGGTTTTCTTCTTGTCTTTTATGAAGATGGGAGTACCACTGGCCTTCCTCCAGTTATCAAGACCCCTCCCATTCTCCATGATTTTTCAAAGATGATGGAGATTGGCTTAGCAACAACATCTACTCACTCAGCACCTGTTGATGTGTCCCATCAAGACCCCACAGATTTATGAGTGCTAAGTCTTATCTAGTCCATCTCTAACCCATCCCTCAACAACAAGGGGAAGGCTTCCTTCCTTTCTCTGGCCTTCTCTTAGCTGCAAGGTCTAGGACTCTTGGGAGCCATCCTCAGCAGTGAAGCCTGAGGCAAAGAAGGCATCTGGTTATTTTACTTACTCTGTGTCTCCCATGACCAGGACACCCTATTGATTCAGCAAAGGCCCCATGATTCTACAACTCCCTTTTTCTGCTGATGTACTTGTAGAAACCATTCTTATTGTCCTTGATGTCCTTTGCCAGACTCAATTCCAAGTGGACCTTAGCCTTCCTTGTCATATCCGTGCACACCCATTCCTCATGGCCTATTCTTTTTTCCACATCCATAAGTTATTTCTTGTGTTTGAGACTTACTGGGAGCTTTCTACTGGTCTATGCAGGTGTCTTACTGCCTTTGCCTGATTTTTTGATCCTGATGGTACACTGATCTTGAGCTTGGAGGAATTGTTGGTAAAACATTGACTAGATTTCTTTGATGCCCTTCTCTCCTAGAATTCCATCCCTTGGGATTCCTTTAAGTAGGTCTTTGAAGAGGTTGATTAGTTCTCTAGAACTAATAAGACTTGGAGTCTCTAGTCCTTATTGCTTTCCTTTCTCCATGCAGGTACCTGAATTTTGGCATCTCATGGTCACTAGAGCCAAGGCTGCTCCCAGCCTTCACATCTTCAACCACTCCCTTCTGGTTTGTTAGTACAAGGTCCAGCAACATCCCTTTCCGTGTTGGCTCCTCCACCATTTGCATCAAAAATTACTTCAATGATCTGCAGTAACTTCCGGGACTGTGTGCTCCAAGTCATATTGTCCCTCCAGCAAATCAGGGTGGTTGAAACTCCCCAGGAGAACAGGGCCTGTGACCATGAGGTTATTGTCATCTGCTCATAGATGCCTCCTTCTGATCCCTTCTGGTGGTCTCATTACCAGGGCACCTACAACAGACACTGTCCCTTAGAATTGTGCCTTAGTTCTTACCCATAAAGTCATGTGAGCTATCCCACCATCTCTTAGTGATGGTCATGGACCTGTGTGCATGCACAGATTTGTAGTCCTTGTTTATTGCAGACGTAGTGTGCATTTGTTTACAGGCACTTCAGAGAGGTAGTCAATCAAACAGGTGGATGGAAACATCAGAATTCTCAGGGACTGTCTCATCAGATGCACTGTTTTTGGCTCTAAGTCAGGTGCCCACCATTATGGCAGAGACCTAAAACACTCAGCACTTAGCAGAGGTGCAGGGCTACCTGCAGATTGCAGCACCACTCCTGCATGCCCTTGAACAATATGCCACATTGTTTTGATGTGCCACATCCTGTTTGCCCTGTTTGCTGTGCTTTGGGAATACCCTAAAACCATTAAAATCTCTCTTGGATGGTCCTGGCAATGCCACCTCCATGCCTGGCTGTCTCATAAGAGATACTAGGTCCTGACAGGGCTCTGGTCTGCTGCTTGGGTGTCCCCGAACTTGGAAACCTCCCTGTACTGCTCAGTCTAACAATCATGCCCAGACTTACCCCAGTTGTTGCTGCAGCCATTTCATCAATTGGTCATATTTCAACATAGTTTTTAAACATAGACAAGCACTTCAAACAGCAAATTTATAAGGTTTATGTGATTCTACTGTGACATTATTAGTCTTTATATATATACTATAAGCAGAAACAGAACTCATCAGAGAATCATAGGATAGTTTGCTTTGGCAGAGACTGCTGGAGGTAATAGGAGGACACTCCAACCAGCCCATTACTTTTGCTAGCTGTATTGCCTAGGGTATGGTCTGCCTAAAAGGAATTTCACGGGAATGTCAGCATTGTTCTTTATCAGGACACAAGCATTACTGCAAAACTAGGAGGTTCCCTAGGCTTGAATGGAACATGGTGGGCAAGGAATACTTACTACAAGCAAGATGCCCACAGGTCTGCTTGTTCACAAACAAGCAATATATAGCTGTAAATTCTCAATTGTCAGTTCACAAGCCAGGAGCTCACAACTATGAAATCTTCGTTTAAAATATGTGGTGCTCCAGCTTGAAATTCATGAATATTTCACGTGCTATACAAACAGAGCAGCAAACAGCAGCAGAGACCTCTGAGGATAGCAAACGCCCTGTAGCTTAAGGAAGTGTGGGAAAAAGCAGGAGGCTTTCGCATTTGAGGAGGAAATGAGCCTATCAGTACAAAACACCTTAATTTAAGCTCTTTTCTTCATGTGCTGTCAAGGGGATCATGCTGGGTTATTGGCTTTAATAAACTCCACCTGGAAGCTCAGTAAAACTGAAATGTGGGTTGTCTTGCATTGGTTACTGTTGTTTCAACAGCTGGTTAATCCAGTTGCAGTTTGATAAATAAGTGGCTATCCCAACAAGAAGGACAAGAAAAGTTTAGAATTTGCCTCTTCATCACGCTACACTTAAAAGGACAATTTTTAAATACACAGGCTGGCTGAACAAGACTGCTTTAAGAAGCATTTGTTGTCAAAACTAGCTGTGATAAAAGAAATATTCCCATTGCTATAATATCAAGTGGAAATACAAGGACAAATTTGTCCGTTAATGCATTTAAGACAGTGAAACCTCTTAAAGGAGTTGTGGGTGCATCACCAATGGTCATTTTTAGTTCTCTGTTTCTGCATTTCTGTTTTCTATTCCCAGAAATAAAGCATTTAATGTATTTAAACAGTTGTGTATCATGCTTAACGGTCATGTACACATGAGCTATTCTGTGAGACAAAGGATCATCAGTTCAGCAAGAATAAATGTTACTAAAAGTGTCCTTTTGCCTACTTTTAAACATATTCAATAATCTTACTGTCCAGAGGCTACTTGGCAAAACAGTGTGAGATACAAATAATATGAAAAGTATACGTAAATTATATATATGAAATCTGTGAAATATTAAATATTAAAATATTATGGATTTGTAAGATATGGGAAAGATACGGGAAATGGTACATTATTTTTAAATACATGTTTATAATTTTTAGCCTTCCTAAAATGCTAATCTTCTATGTCTTGTAGTAAAATACATTTGGAATAAAATGTGCTTTAAACTGTAAAAACAAATTTGCTTTTTTAAATGTGCAATTTCTTATTGATCTTTCAGTTGCAATTCAGTATAACTTGATAACATCACATGTAAAAATCCTTCTGAAAACAAATCCAACTTTTCCTATAAAATTTGTATCCCAACATAACACCAATCATCTCAAACATTTTATAGACAATTTTCAATCCACCATTTTTTTTACACTCATAAATTTAGAATTTTGTTTTGAATTTTTAAATAGTAACTTGTATATTGTTGACTAATAATATTTTTCGCTACTAATAAGAATATTTTTGTTATATTACTAAGAGTATCTTTGACTATCCTAAAAGTCAAAGTCAAAATGTAGTTAAATTAATTCTAATTTCTAAATTTGATGGGTTTTTTTAAGAATAGAAACTGTTCTAACATGAGTCTCTAAGTTTTGTTGACCAGACTTTCCACTAAACTGAGCCTTTTCAAAGGTAATAAGAAAACCCATGAACTTCTCAAAGAAACTTCGGCTGTTGTAAGGTAAAGTTTTTCCTGAATAATACAAATATATAAATTAAATGTATGTCAACTTCAAATAAAACTTGAACAACAATGAAAGTGCTGATGGTAACTTTTACATATAGCAGAATTAGTCATCATATTTTGAACACTGTATTAAGATGGAAAATAAGCGTATGTGATTTTCTGTAGTAAATTGAATACCAGAATGGCGGAAAATGCAAGTTTGACAGTATGTGCAGGCTGTTCTTTAGCATCTCACCTTTGTCTGGGTTTACCTGGAATCAAAGCTTCTACAGAAAACTCCACGTGTCAAATTTCCTACTGGAGGTGACAGAAATTCTCCATGTGTGCGAATTTAAGAACTTTAACTCATTTCATAAGAATGCCCACAGTCATTTAGGTAAAAGGTAGAAGCATGGATCTTCCCAAAATTTTAGAGCATCAGGCTTGTAAAAGTTGAGGTGGGTAAGAATAGCATTCATAGAATAACATACATAGAGAAGAGCTGAAGAAGCAGGAAAGGACTAATTGCTACTGAATAGGAAAAACTTCAGTTTATTTAAGCAAGGAAAGTTCATTGAACAGAGAACAGCAATCTGAACAAAACATATGAACACATAAGGAAATTGAGAGACTTTCACAATGAGTAGAGAAGCATGTTCTTTCTAGTAGAAATCCCCTGGGCTCCAGTGGCTTAGAGCCAAAAATTTAAAAGACTCACAGTTCAAAACACTTCAATAGCCTACCCAGAATCTCTGCTGTAAAATGTATAGAAGAAAATATCCAAAACTTCACAACGAGAAAAAATAATTTTCAAAGAAACAAAATAATCAATCAGACAAACAAGCAAAGCCCCAGAAATCTGAAGACTAAAGCAAAGTTAATTGATTTCTATCAAAATATCAAATTTAGGTATGCGTTTTTACAAATCTAAAAAGGAAAATTCTGCATATTTGCAAGAATATGGCTTTTGGTGGTAAACACATAGGGTATTTAAATAAACCTCACTGGACAGCTGAAAAATACGTAGTGATTTCTTTAATTGAAAACGCTTAATCATACTTTAATATATGAAAAATTCCTATTTTTATCAATCTGTTAAAAGACTTAACATCTGAAAGTTCACATCAAGTTTACTAAAGCTGAAAGTTACATCTTTATACTCCTCAACAGCTCTTAGAAATATATATATATATATAAAAATATATATATATTTATATATA